>NC_056760.1:12636964-12937500 GCF_018687715.1 Carya illinoinensis | reverse complement strand
ATTCTTTCAACTTGAAAACCATTAAGGAAGACAGCTTGAAATCTCTGCCTGGTGTATTACCATTCCTTTATTGTGTAAGTTTCTAGACTTCCCATTCTGTAATTTAGAAACATTTTTTCTTTTGTAAATACATTCTTAGATAAAAAAGTTAAATGCCTTACTTGCCTTTCCATTCTGTAATTTAGAAACATTTTCTCTTCTAGAAATACATTCTTACATAAAAAAGTTCACTGCATTACTTGCTTCCCACAGTTTATTTATCCTCACTAACATGTTAGTATTACAGTTTCTCCACCTCTCTGTGTCTCTCACCGTTTTTGCTTCTGTGCATGGAAGATTACATGTTGAACCTTGACCAAAGCAGTCCATCCTATCTGGATTTGATTCAAGAACTGCATATATTTATATTGTTTGGAATTGTTCACTGTATAGGGATTGTTTGTGGAAGTCAAACTTCTGGTTGTCAAAAAATATATAAAACTGAAAAGTGAGATGAGATGCAATTAGCTACTTCTACAACACAAATGTTTTTTTTTTCCCCTGGGTTAGAATTATTGATTTATGTAGCTAGTTGGAAAGTACTATAATGGTTTGAATAAAGAGAGAAATACAGGAGTATTTTGTTCTAAGGTGTTTTGGTTGGTCAAGTTTCGCTTCAAGGAGTTTGTGCTGTTGTAAATAGGATTAGTTATTCCTTGTCCAAAGAAAAACAAGAATTAAATGATATTCTGGAGGAGAATTTCAGTTGGAAAATGTATGAGCTGCAATAGTTTAAACTTCATTGAAAAATGCATTAGGAATTAAGCTTATCATTTCTTGAAAAATTTGGAATTAAAGATGTTTCTGATTCTTCTCAATTATGAGATCATTTGTTAGGTTGAAGAACAGAAACCCAAGAAGAAGGCTCATAGTGAAAAGGAGCCCCGGACGAAGCACCATCATAGCTGTTTAAAGAATCAAAAGCATTCATCATCCAGGAAACAATCAGATTCAGAAAATGTCACTGCAGGAGAGGAAAAGGGGAAGACTAGTAGACACAAGAACTCAAGCTACGATGTGCGTTCAGGTTCAGAAGATGAATCTACTAAAAGAGAGAGCCAAAGTAATAAGAACCGCTACAAGGGCTCAAGGGATAGAGCTGTCCCTCCCTTCCTTCTTTCTCTCTCTATACGGTTTTAGCTCTCTCTAAACAATCATCTCTCCTTCCTAAGCCTACCACCCACAACCAATGGAAGCTGCTACGCCACAAGCCCAGCCACACAACACCATTCAACTTGTGCATGTTCCATCACCTGAGTCCAATCAAAAATTTTATTCAGGTGGTCACAGAAATCTTGATGTTGTAGTATAGCCTCATAAATTGAGCAAATGGAATTAAAGTCTAAAATAGCATGTGTTAAAGTAGAAAAAGATGCAGAAAGTTAGTTATTTTCTGTTATTGTCTTTCATTAGTATAAATACATTGAGTACTTGTAATTAATTCATTCACACGAAAGGTTTTCATTTCATTTTTCCTCTGCTTCTATTCTGTGTTCATCAGAAAATTGACATGGTATTAGATTGAAAATCATTCTTGCTTCCGCAAATTCATCTTCTCATCTCAAATCTTTGAATTCTTGAAATCTGCATTACAAAATTCTGCTCGAGAATTTTTGTAGTTGTCTTCTTCGTCTTCTTTCATTTCTTGCACTTTCTTGAATAGATTCCCGAAATGGATTCTACCAATTCTGCCACTTCTCCTCGCTCTGTCATAAATCTCTCAGATTATTCCTCTATTCCTTATTATCTACATCCAAATGACAATCCTGGTGCCCTCCTCGTATCAGAAATTTTTGCTGGAGATAATTACATTGCATGGAGTCGATCAATCACCATAGCATAGACTGTTAAGAACAAGGTGGCATTCATTAATGGTTCGATTGCTGCGGCTCCTGCTGATCAACTTGTTCTTCATACTGCTTGGCTGCGTGTTAACAATTTGGTACTTTCTTGGTTAATGAATTCCATTTCTAAAGAAATAAGGAATAGTTTGCTTTATGTTGCCTCGGCTGTTGATCTTTGGAATGAGTTAAAAACCAGAAACTTAAGGAGTTAAAAACCAGAAACTTAAGAAGTGATGGTTCAAGAGTTTTTCACTTTAAAAAATCTCTAAGTAGTATAACTCAGGGTTCTTTATCAATCATTAAATACATTCAATACTTGTAATTGATTCATTCAATCCATTCATGAAAGGTTGTCATTTCATTTTACCTCTGCTTCTATTCTGTGTTCATCAGAAAATTGACACTTGATGTTGACGGAAAAGGAAAGAGAAGGCAGAGGGTATTGTGATTCAAGTCATCAAAATGGGATTGAGTCACACTTCAAGTGCCACAATGTTGCTCCCAAACTTTCAGAGGAAGAGCGGGCTACTAGGCGGTATGAGATGCAAGTGGATGCTGAACTGCATGAAGAGCAAAGATGGAAACGTTTGAGGAAGGCTGAGGAGGACGATGGGTGAGAAACTACCCATGCCAGCTTATCTAGCAGGGCAGAAATTTCTTGGATGCTACTCAGAAAAGTATCTATGGTGCTGAAAAAGGGGGAAGCTGTGTGGGTCTGCAGTTGATTGCTGCCTATCCTGAATAGTTTTAGCTGATAACTCCAGGTTTGCTTCTCCGCCTTGGCCCCCCTGCACATGGGGTATCTCTCAAGTATTAGCTTTGAACCATGTATTGAAATATGAATAGGGCGAAGTGATAATCGCATTCTTTCACAATTTACTTCTCCTTAGGGGCTAATACCTTCCAGTAATACTTGGCTTGAAAATGAGGTGCCAATTACTGACATCTCCAGGTGTAAATGTTATATAACACTCGCCATGTGTGTGTTCTATCACATTTACAAATTAAGGACGACAATGAAAATTCAACCACTCCTTAGGGAATTGATTAGTTTGTTCTGTATCCATTATTGTGGACCCAATTGGTAATGGTGTAGGATGTTGATCGCAGACCTAACACACTAATTGGACCCAAGTTTCATGAAACCGTCATTAAAGGTGAACGAGGAATGGTTATATGTTCAAACTATAATAATGTTTCATTCGAACATAAATCATACGATGTCGTTTTTCAAGGGTTACATGTGAACATATAAAATGTTACATTCGAATGGTTCATGTACATTCGAACTTTAAGCCCACTTACGTTCGAACGTGTAAATTATTCGTTCTAACGTTCAGGTAATATCATTAACGTTTGAACATGAACTGTTTTAAAATTAAAAATGAAATTTCAAATAAAAAAATATTGAGGATTGAATTAATAAAAAAAAATACTAGATATATTAAATGATATTATTCATTCCATAAAGTATTAAAAAAATTGTAAAATATGAGTAAAAACTTTATTCATTTCATTACATAAAATTACACTAGATAACTAGATTTTTTATTCATTATTCATTAAAAAATGGAATTTTTTCATCCATTTCACTAGATATTGTTCATTACGTGAAGTTTAAAATTAAAAATAGAATTTCAAATTAAAAAAGATTGATAATTGAAATACAACAATACTAGATATATTAAATGATATTGCTCATTACATAAAGTATAAAAAAATAGCAAAATATAAATTAAAACTGCAAGAAAAGTGCAAAAGAAGTCAGTTGAAGTTGTTTACATAAGTATGTTGACCTTTTCAAAAGTTATGCCACCCCAAAAGTTAAGTCGCATTAATTGCGCCACTCCAAAAGTTATGCCACGTTAAAGGAACCTAACTTAAGGAACTACTGAGGGGACACATCTCCTTGACACAAGGCATGGGCAATCGACCCAAGAAATGGGGTATAAAAGGTAATTCCCAAGTACTAGGAACTCTCTCTGAACTCTTTATTCACCGGCACAAAACTCTAAGATAATAATGACTTTGTCATCGAAGACTCCACTGCCACCACCACGACCCCCGTCTAGCAGTGTTTTCTTTGTATTTGCAGGCTCTAGATTGAAGATCCAAGTTGCTAAGAGCCTGGCCCAAAGTTGTGCAAAACACGATGTTAACAGTGATGCCATCTGTAGAATCTTCATAGACTTCACATATCCTTTGTATGCTTGCAAGAACTCAGTCTTAGACAACCTGAGGACAAGAGGAAGCAATGTCAATGAACATGGAAGCCAAATTAGCTGCCATGGACTAGCTAGTGGGAAAAGCTGACTGTTCAGGTGGATACCCTATGAAGAGATAACAGGTTGCTCAAGGGAACCACCAATGAGGCAAGGAATGACGTGGAACCCAGCAATAGTGAGCATGTTGGGTTCAGAAACTCCAGCGAGGAGGGTCACACAGAGGAGGAAATGATGAACATGCAGAACGATTTGTGTAACCTTAAGGGAAAATACGAGGAGATGGCAAGAAAGATGGGCACCTCGTCATTAGTGGACCAACTACTCACCAACATGGGCCTGCCCTACAGCAAGGAAGTGATCGCAGTGCCCTTACCACCAAAGTTTCAGGTCCCTTTCATGGAAATATATGATGGGAACCACAGACCCACTCGAGCACCTCGAAATCTCCAGGGCACACATGATCCTGCACTGTTTCTCAGGGGAAGTGTCTTGTAGAGCCTTTCCGCTGACTTTGAAAGGACTAGCGAGAGTGTGGTTTGGGTCTCTGATGCTGGGGTCCATAAACAGTTTGAAGAACTGGCTCGTCTATTCCTTGCTCAGTTTATGGCGAGCAAGAGAAGAAGGCGTTCTATGGGGTGCCTCACCATCAAACAAGGGGAGGACAAGTTTAACAAGAAGTGCATGACGACTGATGGCCAGGACGAGAAGATAACCCTGGCAGTGCTCCTAGAAGGAGTATGGCCTTGGTCCCAGTTTAAGGCAGAGCTGGCAAGAATGACACCCGCGACACTAGGATAGTTCATGGATCAGGTTGACAACTTCAATGCCAGGAACACACTCCAAGCTCTGACCTAGCCAAGGAGGAAAGAACTAGAGCGAGCAGACAGTAACTCAAGGCAAGGTTGAGGCGGGATGAAAAATGACCACCCCACCCATGTGAGTGCGAGGGGGCAGGGTGGCACCCCTAGTACAAATCATTTTCCGATTTATAGATAGCCTAAAAATCATATTCAAAAGGTTATTTTCCCTACTCCATTGTTAAGTACGCAAGTTAAGAACAGAGCACATAATAATTATGTATGTAATGTAGCCTTTGCAAAACATTGAAATGTCCCTCTTTGTTGCCAACTAGCCCAACTCATTTGCATTTTAAGCTTGAAAGTCATTTTTGTGGAAAGGATGTTGTTGTTTAATTACTTATTCTTTGCATTCCTGACTGATTACGGAGTCGCCACAATCGTACATCGGAATCCTCTTTGATAATGCTCTATAATATTCTGTAGTTTTGAAATAAGAAGAAATTCGGGTAGTAGAAGTTTTATATGCTCACATAATGTATCATACTAGTTGAAAGTATTATACTATTTTCAAGTCAGTGTGTAGAAAACAACATCCACACCACTTAAATGATAAGATTTGATTTGTATGATTCAAATTTTAAAACTTATATGTTAAATAAAATTATGTCATGTAAGTACTATACTAGCTAGGTTTGTTGAAATGTATGTTATTTGAGCAACACATAAATTGATGAAATTACAAAAACTTGAATTTTGAAGTTCCTCATAATCCGGTTGGCTTGTTAATTTCAAGTAAGGGAATTATGGCGCTTGTAGTTTTGGATAAATAAATACTCTCTTTCGAGATTTTCCTTTCATTAGAAAATTTATAAGAAAAAGGGAAAAAATAAAATCTGTGTTATAAATTTAATTTATTTATAAGTTATTTGGTGTTACGTCATAAATGGTGGAAATGATGATACTTAGAGATCAGACTTTGAATAATATTTTTATTTCTTAAAACAAGTTGCAGGATCTTTTTTTTTCCCACCCAATAATTATTTTTTAATTTGAAAATTTCAACTTCTCAACTTTTTTGTTAATAATTACATAGTCATTATAATTTTTCAAATTTTCTCAAAAAAATAATTTAATTTTTTCAAATTCTAAAACAAAAAATAATATTACAAAATTATATTACAAGAATCAAGTATATTACTGGGTCCTCCACTTCAATGCGTCGGTGACTTCTCTCCTGCTAGCTACTGCTGTGGTTGGCAACAGTTATTGTTCTCCGGAATAATGCTACTCTGCCGCTTGAAGATACCCGCTCCTATTGACCGCTTGACGTGGCCCATGCCACGTCGTCACGTGAAGACAAAAAATAAAGGAAACACGATTCGTGTGTTCGACTCCATTTTGCAGGTGTATCCAAGCCCCCATCTCGCAGCAACCTGCTCACCTGCCTCACGGCGCCGACCACCATTATCGACCCTATCTATGGTGAGTTTTTCATCCTCAATATTTTTAGACCACCATTTTCGACTCCACACAGAAAATCCAGACCACCATTTTCGACTCCACACAGTACTTCATCCTCACCACGATTCTACACCTCCCGATTCGAATCCACACAGTATTTCATCCTCACCAAGATTCGAGGCGATTCGAAGCCTCTATCTCGCTCCATTCCACCCTCACGAGTCACACCACCCCGGAAGCAAATGGTAAAAATTGTAGGTGCTTTTAAAAAACAATTTCTTCATCTCTGTTAGGTAGCCGTGACCTTGTCTCTGTGTATTGAGCTTGCCTAGACTCACCGATAGTTTTTAGGTAGTTGTCTCTGTATATTGGTACTTCTCTAATCTTGACTCACCGACTTCGTATTTGTTGCTTTTAGTTAGATACTTTTAGTCATACAAATTTCCAATACAGAATATTTTTGCTTGAATTTTGGGCCTATGTTTGTAGTTATTAAATTACTTTTCCATTTGCATTACTAAGTTGATGTGTATTGGGTGGATGATGATATGTTTTTGCTGGGATTTTAGGTGGATAGTGCTCTATGTTTACTTGAATTTTGGGCTTATAATGCTCAGTTTTTGCTTTTATTTTGGGCAACTAGTGATCTTGGTGATGCTGCTACCATACTAAATTTTTTCTTTGTTTATTTTTATTTTTGGGTTTAAATCTCTCTAGTTTCTTTGTACACTTGCTTGTTTGATTTCTTTGATTGTATTTAAAAGTGAACAACTTTGCAAGGGATGGGGATGATGTTGAAGAGATTGTTATGGCTTGCTAGTTTTGAAGCACGAACCTTCCATTTTTTGATAATTGTTATGGCCTGCTATTTTCATTGAAAAACTATCACTATTTAGTGCACCTATAAAAGACTTTATTCCTACTACATGTTCTTTTCTCTTTTATATTTCTATAATAAAAGTTTGAACTGAAAGGCTAGCATTATTCAATTGATTTTAGTTGGGTGGATAGTGCTCTGCTTTTGCTGCGATTTTGGGTGGATAGTGCTATGTTTTTGCTTGGATTTTGGACTTATGTTTTTAGTATTTTAATTTCTTATCCATTTGCTGTTCTTTTCTTTTGTATATGTACAAAACCCATAAAATGCTCCTATCTTTGTCCTAGGTATCTTGGCTACAGGATCAAGAAAGTCAAGTTTGGACACATGCGCTAGATTATTTTTCTACTCCCTCAACTGCTCATCCACCTCCATTACAAGCGCAACTTTCATGATTGCATCTCTTGAATCAAGATGATGATCTACATCAGCATAGATGGTGGTAGCCATGAATGCATTGTTGTATTTATGATGTACCACCAGCCTTGCTGTTGGTTGTTTCTTGAAAAAGATTCTGTTTGAACCCTTCTTGTTGTACATCTTTTGTAATGAAAGTGTTTTGAACCCTTGCTATTGAGTGTTTGTTGTAAATGAGTCAAGTTTGAACCCTTGCTGTTGTATTTAGGAGGTGCTTTTGTAATGAAAGTGTTTTGAACCCTTGTTGTTGGGTGTTTGTGGGTGGTATCTATGTGCTCTAATGATACTGACATTAATATGTTCTTTTGACTCATTTAATTAACTTATATTATGTTCTTTGGCATCTGTGTTCTGCAATACATCTTCAAAAGAAAAATTCTGCACATTTTCCATCCATCCTTGCCCCTTGGTAGAAAAACAAACACTTAAAAACAGCATCTTGGAAATTTATTCATGAGAAGATTCAAAGTCTCAACAAATACAAAGAGCTTCCATATACATATAGACTTTCCAAGTTTCCATATACAAACAAACTTAGTTCTACTCATCGATTCTATTCATCATTTCATTGTTAACACTTATTGCTTCAATACACCGCCCCTATGCACTGCAACATGGTAGTGAAGATCATTTCCAGTTCAGCTTCTGCCGTCCAAATTAAAATTGCCAAAATCTGTAGAAAAACTAGAGCAGTCAAAACCATATTCCAGGAAGGAAACAAAATTGTTCAGAGCAAAGCATATAATGCATATGGATAACTCAATTAGCATATAATTTTCTCCAAGCAAATGGATAAGAAATTAAAATACTACAAACATAAGCCCAAAAATATTAATAAGAACATTGTTAAGGAAACACATTTTCAGACTAGCAGTGGAGATAACAATAAATACTTGAAAAATACTATTTTTTCCCATTTTACATGTACTGCTTTAGTAAAGGCAGAAACTAATTGGGACGGCATTCCAAGATGCCATAGGCATCTCCACTTAAAATCTTCACTTCACGAAGCATCATTCATAAGTTAATAAAATTAACTGCATCATGAGTTAATCAAATTAATAAAATGAGCATGAGCTGCCTATTCTAAAGTTAATAAAATTAATTGCTTTTGGTATGACATGAGAACCATCCACCCGAAATCCTAGCAAAAATAGAGCAGAAGAAAAAGTTTTTGCCATGCATTAAAAGCAGAGCCTTCACCAAAATGACAACAATGCAAAAACAAAGCCTAAGGAATCATACAAAACTGACAAAAATGATGATTAGAAGCTCTTCAACACTGGTACTGGGATCTCTCCTCTCATCCTTCCCAGAAAAGCTCCAACAACAATTACTATGAAACCAAAAAAAAATTACCATCAAACACCCACAAACCGCCATCCCCCAAAGCCACCACAAGCTCTCAAAGTATACAAGCACCAATCTTTATCATCCTCGTTGCCATAAAAATCACAAAACAAAAAAATTTAATAATTTGTATATAGTGTTGAGTTCGCTTACACAAATCTACCAGATGACAAAGTGGAACCTTCGATGGTTGCTAGGGTCTTCTACTGCTGTGACAACCAGGTGACTTTCAGCGCTGGGCAACTTTGAGGTTTGACGAGATAAAAACTGTAAAATGCAATAGAAATTATAAGCATCAAAATCCAGTTAAAAAACTGGAAAATGGAGATAACCCCTGCAGCGGCAAATGCTAGTCTGGCCAGTTCTCTCTTCTCAACAAGTTCTGCTAGTCTTCACAAACTCAGTTTCGTATTTTATTTACAGCTCGTTGTTTTTAATTTACGTGACGGAAGGCTTTTGGGGAGGAGGGTAGAAGATCTGTGCTGCGGGCCCGTTCTCGTGGAGGAGGGAACTGGTGGTCGGCGACGGAACCACTCGTGACGGTGTTCTGCGATGGGATGGCCACGGAGACGGCGAGGGAGGACACGGCGCTGGAGGGTGAAAGGATGCCTAATGTGATTTTCAGTCATTTGTTCGAATTCGTTTCCGTTTCATTTTGTTTTTTGTTTTTTGTTTTTTTCTAATACCACGTGACATGCCACGTCAGGCAGTCAGCTGCAGCGGTCACCAGGAGGCGGCACAGTAGCGCGACCCGAAATGAAACTCCAAAGTGATCTCCTTCATTGGTGATCTCATCCCACCACTCGAAGGCACCACGTGGAAGACACAACAGCCACACTTCATCTGATTCCCAATCTTCACTACCGAGGTCTCCGCAAAATGGAGCCAATCGACCATTGATACAGACCCTCATTGAGATGTAAGAACTGGGCAACGGTCCCAAAGCTTCCCGTTTCAAAACAATACCGATAAACAAACCTGCTAACTTGGCTTTTTTAGGTGGAGGGACTCGAAAACACATCTCATGATTCTCCCTACTTGTATGGATAAACCATCCTGGTAAATTCCCTCCTCTAACTTTAATTGTAGTTATCATTTTTCCACAAAATCTATATAATATAGGTGTAAAGGCAAAAATTGGCTAGGATTAGATGACTAAATGATAAGATTTATCTTATCATTATTTGATTAAATTTGGATGAATGATAAGGTTTATCTTATCATTATTTGATTAAATTTGGATGAATGTAAAATAAGTTTTGATTTGTATCTAAACAATATTGAGTCTATCTAGAAGTTTTAGGAGTTGTTTAGATAAGTCCCTGAAGTCAAAATCGAGATCTGATAGTTTTGCACTTATCCAGAAGAAATCTGAACAGAGTTTAGTCTATAACAGAAGAAGTTATCGCGAAATGTTAGTAGTCCATCGGTACGCATTTTCGCATTTGTTGCTAACCGTCAGCAGAGTCCTACTGCAACTAGAACTCTTTCCAGACTTTCTATTTAAAGGGATTCGGTTTTGTATCTTCTTAAGGACTTCAAGCCACGAATTTTACAGAGAAGATTCTGGGTGTTTATGAGAGAAAATTCACTTGAGAATTTTCATGGGGTTTTTCATATCTTCTTGAGTGTGAAGGAACATCGATTGGATTTCAGCCTCTGGAGTTCCAGAAGGGAAGTCAACATTTGAAGATCGCCAGAGGTTCTGGCTGCTACTACTGTAGAAGACAAACGGGTCGTTTGTCTAGGCAAGTAAGAAAGTCGAATTGCAAAGGTTTTGTAATTGATTATTGCTTGTAATTGTTCTTCAAATAATAAGATTGACTTTCCTGGGTTTGGCTACCCCGTAGGGTTTTACCTTTAAAGAGTTCTTTAAAGGGTTTCCCTTCGTAACCAATCGTTGTGTCTTGCAAGTTTGATTATTTATTTTAAAGTATTTGATTTATTTCATAATCTTGATAATTGAGATCTAACTTATTTGTTCAAGGAAATTGGTAGACAATTTCGTGGTTTTACAGAGGTACGTTGGGAATTTCAATTGGCATCAGAGCGTGGTTCACTCATTCGAGTGTGATTCGTGCCCTTGTAGATCATGTCGACGTCACTATATGTTCCACCATACTTCGATGGGGAAAACTATGCTTATTGGAAAGTTCGTATGAGGGCTTTTCTCAAGTCTTTGGATGAACGTGTATGGCATTTGGTTGAACGAGGATGGACTAAACCCGAGACATCTATAGATGCTTGGACAAAAGATGAAATCAACAATTGCAATTTGAATAGCAAAGGACTTAACGCTATTTTCATGGCGGTATCCTCCGAAGAATTTAAAAGAATCTCCATGTGTGAGATTACTAAAGAAGCTTGAGATATTTTGGAGGTTACACATGAAGGCACAAGAATAGTAAAAAATTCGAAATTGCAAATGCTAACCTCAAAATTTGAAGAGATTAAAATGTTGGAAGATGAAAATTTTAATGATTTTTATGCTAAACTAAATGATATTGTGAATTCCAGGTTTAATCTCGGCGAGAAGGTGGAGGATTCAAGGATCGTGAGGAAGATTCTAAGGTCTTTACCTGAAAGATTTCGACCCAAAGTTACAGCTATTGAAGAAAGTAAAGATCTTGATGCAATAAGGGTAGAAGAATTGGTAGGTTCTTTACAAACGTATGAATCTTCGCTTCCTCAAGCAAGAAAAGGTAAGTCTATTGCCTTAAAAACTATAGAAGAAATTCAAGATGATTTTTCTGATGAAAAAAATCTTAACAATGAGGATATAGATCTTATAGTAAGAAAATTCAGAAAATTCATGTTTAATAAAAAGTATAGTGGAAAGGAAAAAAGAGGTAAAGAATTTTCTGCAAAGAAAAATTATTTTAAAAAATGGAATAAAGAAAAATCTGATAAAGTAAAGTGTCATGAATGTTCTGGTTATGGTCATATAAGAATTGAATGTCCAAATTTCAAGAAAAGTAAAGGAAAAGTATTGAATGTCACACTTAGTGATAGTTCAGAATCTGAAACTTTAAGTTCATCAACTGATTATGACAATACTTTTGTGGCTTTCTCTACTGTTGTTAATGATTTTTCTGATATTGAGCTAACAAAATTTGAAAGTGATGATGACAATAGTGATTCGGAGGTTGCTCTAGTTGTGGATGATCATGAGTTGAGTTTACAAGAAGCTTACAATGATGTGTGTGAAGAAGTGATCAAATTAAAGAAACTCAACAAGAAGCTGTACAAGAAATTCACTAATATGGAGAGTGAGAAAAATAAGTTGTCTGAGGCATTCAAAATTTCTGATATTGAAATAATAAGATTAAGGGATCAAAAAATTGCATTAGAAAAAGAGTTGGAAAAGGTTCAAGAAAAAACAGCAACACAAAAATTAGAAGAGATGTTGAGTATTCAAAAATCTAGTTGTGATCACACCAGTTTGGGGTATATGACTTCCCAAGGTATGGAACTTAAAGACTCATCATCCGCTGCCACCTCATCAAAAGATATCATTTTTGTTAAAGGAAGTCAAGATGAGGAAACTCCAAAGAAGACCATGTTTACAACTCATGTTCCAAGAGCCTCACATGATAGATCAATGACAAAGAAGCCCAACCAAGGTAAGTGCAAAGGTAAGTTTATTCCTATTTGTCATTACTATGGTGTTGTTGGTCATATAAGACCAAATTGCTTTAACTTGAATAAAGTGAAGAAAAATGGATGTGAAAGAAATCCAAAAAGGAAAGGAAATAGTCTAGAGAATCAAGTTTGTGATATGAGTCAACAAATCAATTTTTTAAGTCTCAAAATTAGTGAAATAGCAGATTTTTGCTTTCAAAATAAAGAAAAGATCATACAAAGTGATGTTGATAAAAAGAATAGGCCAAAATTTAAAACAAAATGGGTGGTCAAAGAGGATGCCATGTCACATTAATGGATAGGACTACTTGCATGTTCTTGCATCCTTTATATTATTGCATTAGACTAGGACATGCATTTTATTTTTCTGTTTTATTTTTTGTTTCTGTTTTTCAGTTTTAAATAAGAAAAATATATTATAACAAAAAATTATGGTTTGGTTCAAAACTTTTCCTTAAGGAAAGTGCATGCTTGATATGTCAAAGTTTGAACAATTGTGTTCTCACATAATAAATTCCTGAACCTATGCATCTTTCTATTTTGTGCGATTCACTTTGTGCATACTAACCCTATAAATTATCTTGGCAAAGTTCATTTATAATGCACTGTGAGGAACCTATATGTAAGCATCCTATAATTAATATGTTTCTTTTTTAGATGCTCATCAAAGGGGGAGTTCATGCCTTGAATTGACTAATACTAGTTGAACCTAGTACATATGTAAAGAGCTCTCTTCTTGCCAAACACAAAGAGTGATCCATATAGAAAAAGTCGGTGTTAATTCATTGCGGAAAAAGACAAACACCCTACACGGATCTACCACCTTGAGTTCTTACAGAAAAAAAATCGTTGCTCTAATCATTATGGAAAAAGATGAGCAGCCAACATGAACAAAGGGAGTGTACAAACTAGTGTTTGGAGGAGATGCTCATGTATCTAGGCCCTAGCATAAAGTTTGACTTTTAAGGTCAAGTAACAAACTCTTGAGAGCATCTATCAAAAGTAATCTTTCTTTGAACAAATGTCTCAAAGATATATTAAAAAAAAAAAAGGGGGGAAGCAAAACGAAAAAAAAAAAGGGAGTTCATAACATGCTATGATATAAGTATACTCACTCACACACTCACATGAACTTTGACATTGATAATCTTATGAGGAGTGAACATCCATAGTGATTGTTGCAAATAAAAGGGTGTACTTTATTGAATTTGTTTTGTGAGTTACACTATGTTTGAACTAAGATACATTTAAGCATGTTACTTGCCCTTTCGTTGTTTTTTTTAAAAAAAAAAATTATAAAAAAATTCAATGGTTTTTTTTTGTTATATCTACTCTATGCATGTATTGAAGACGGTTTTTGAGTGGTCTTTAGCCTTTGTCATTCGGTTTTCATGGAATACCCACCAAGTGTTTGTTTTTTTGTCTCAACCAAGTTGTCTCAATCATTTGCTCATTGTTTAAACATACATTCATGCTCATACATCATGTGCATTTAATCCATGAAAAATTGAGACACATGTGAGTTGTTCATCATGTCTTTCTTAGTATCTTCATATTGGCTCACATAAGTGATATTTATTCTATTTTGTGTCTTGTCAGATTAGTGACAAAAAGGGGGAGAAAAATAAATTAGAATATCTTGATATTATGATTTTTAGGGGGAGTTTGAGTAAGTGAGAGTTTAATGAATTTGCTGAAAATAAAAAGGGGAGCAGCAGAATATTGAGGGGGAGAACTAAGTATTGAACATGGTTATTGATGATGACTAGAACACTTTCTTTTTGTCGGTTTACATTACATCTAACCTTTAATTATTATTGGGACTAGTTTCAAGGAATGTTCTATGTCATTTCTTATCATAACTGTATTAAGATATTTTTCACGAGATCTTGGTCTGCTGGTTGTTTTTGTCTTAGGTACATATTACATTCATCAAGTTGGTTTTGTGACTGATCCGCCAAAGGGAAGATTATATATGCAAGACATTTATCAAGTTGGTTTTGTCACCAATCCGCCAAAGGGGGAGATTGTAAAGGCAAAAATTGGCTAGGATTAGATGACTAAATGATAAGATTTATCTTATCATTATTTGATTAAATTTGGATGAATGATAAGGTTTATCTTATCATTATTTGATTAAATTTGGATGAATGTAAAATAAGTTTTGATTTGTATCTAAACAATATTGAGTCTATCTAGAAGTTTTAGGAGTTGTTTAGATAAGTCCCTGAAGTCAAAATCGAGATCTGATAGTTTTGCACTTATCCAGAAGAAATCTGAACAGAGTTTAGTCTATAACAGAAGAAGTTATCGCGAAATGTTAGTAGTCCGTCGGTACGCATTTTCACGTTTGTTGCTAACCGTCAGTAGAGTCCTACTGCAACTAGAACTCTTTCCAGACTTTCTATTTAAAGGGATTCGGTTTTGTATCTTCTTAAGGACTTCAAGCCACGAATTTTACAGAGAAGATTCTGAGTGTTTATGAGAGAAAATTCACTTGAGAATTTTCATGGGGTTTTTCATATCTTCTTGAGTGTGAAGGAACATCGATTGGATTTCAGCCTCTGGAGTTCCAGAAGGGAAGTCAACATTTGAAGATCGCCAGAGGTTCTGGCTGCTACTACGGTAGAAGACAAACGGGTCGTTTGTCTAGGCAAGTAAGAGAATCGAATTGCAAAGGTTTTGTAATTGATTATTGCTTGTAATTGTTCTTCAAATAATAAGATTGACTTTCCTGGGTTTGGCTGCCCCGTAGGGTTTTACCTTTAAAGAGTTCTTTAAAGGGTTTCCCTTCGTAACCAATCGTTGTGTCTTGCAAGTTTGATTATTTATTTTAAAGTATTTGATTTATTTCATAATCTTGATAATTGAGATCTAACTTATTTGTTCAAGGAAATTGGTAGACAATTTCGTGGTTTTACAGAATTACGTTGGGAATTTCAATAGGAATCATCATACTTAAATTATCGATGAAGGATTTGCCACCACTACTTGCATTCATTTGTCGAAGCCCCTTGCAAACTTAGAAATGCTTCTAGGGAGATCTCTAAAGTTCTTGCATGACCGTACTGTTATCCTTTCAAGCCCAATGAGATATTCAATTGGTGAAGGGAATTCTTGAATGGGACTGTTTATAAAATTAATTTCCCTTAAACGAGGAATTTCTACCACAATATCTGGACATCTCTCCATACTTGTGCCCGTTAAAATATATAGGCTTTCAAGACATGGCAACTTCAGGCTAGGAAGACGTCTAAGTTTAGAGCAGTTTATAACATCCAAACGAAATAGCTTTTTGAGAAATCCAACGGATTCATGAACCTCACTAAATTGCAACAGCCTAGAAGATCCAAACTCACTCTCAAGATTTTCCATCATTGAGACATCAGGGAAGAACGTCAAGTATTCACAGCAAGAAAAATTTATTACTCTCAGATTTTCACAAACCTGGAAAATAAAGGAGAAAGGACCAATGTATCAGCTTCCAAGAATTACCCATATAATTTTTTTTACAAGTAACTTTTTTTAAAAGAAAAATTGATCTAGCATCTAAATTCTTATTTTAAAATCCAGAAAAGAGATACGAAATTTTAAAAGAAGTTTCTGAGGACTAAAATTGGACGGCAGAGATGGTGACGAGTATCCAGCCCAATCAAGAAATCTTAGCATTGGGCAAACTCTTTGGACCCTTCGAAAAGCAAGAATTTCGGATTATAAGCTGTCTAATCCTTTTCATTTCGGATTCAGCAAAATATCTTTTTCTCTGAGCAAATCTAGCTTTATGCCTTGAATTGCATTAGTTCCCTAGTAAATATAGAACAAGTGGATGACAAAATGTTAGGACTCAATTGAAAGAAGAAAAATAATAAAATTATATATATATATATATATATATATATGTATTTTTCTATTAGGTTTGCCTAGAATTTATTTTTTTTTCTTTTGTTCTTTCCATGTCGCTCTTACCGTGTTTTCAAAATGAACATGAAGAATATCCTCATGTGACCATAATCGGCTACACTTTCCTGGCTTGTTGGGAGATTCTTGATGAACGATATTCCTACCTGTCAATTGTATAAATCAAGTCATGCGTCTGCAATTTGTTTTTGTATACAATCACCAAAGATCTTTCAATGAGAACTTGTATTCCAATAACTGGATCAAAATCGCTTGCTTCCAAATTTTTTGTTACATAATCTTTGTAAAGCCCCAATCCCGTAGGGGTCGGAGAGTTGCTTCTTGTAACTTAAAACTCACATTTCATCATAATACTATAAAATCTCTTAATAAAATCCAATAATCCTGAGAAATCTTTTATGAGCAATCTACTATACTTAAATAATCATCTCACCCATGCTCCATAATTCTGATCCTTAGTTGAACTATTCCAAAATCATCTGAAAAATATTATGGAGATAAGGGGTGGGTTATCAACAACTCAGTAAGCAGAGGACATATACTAGTATATAAACATGAGCATTTTCATATAGTTTATAATGCAGAAACAAAAACATTTCACTTTCAATATGCAAATCTCAAAAATACATATTATTAGAAGATCAGAGCGACACTTCAAGCTGTTCATATTAAAAAACCATATTCAAATACACCTTTGGCACAACATAACTAAACATCTTCATCTTATCATAACATCTTCATCTTATCATATTATATCAAAATAAAAACCATGTTTAACCTCCGTCGTAAGGTTGTGCATTCTGCAGAAAACCAAGCAGAATATAAATCACCATGTTACCAAAGCGATTGCACTAAGAGCAGAGACCATTATTATATCTCGTGGTAAGGCCAGAGGTCACTATTATATCCCGTGGTAGGACCAGAGATCACTATTGTATCCCGTGACAGGGCTAGAGGTTACTATTGTATCCTGTGACAGGGCCAAAGTTCACTATTGTATCCCATGACAGGGCAAGATATTAGAGTAAAACAAAATCAGAATCACTATATCAAAACCAGAATCAGAGTTAGAATAGAATTAGAAAGTCATGACAAAGGTTTTTCAGATACCACTTCATATCAAAACAGAGTACTGAAATAGATTCAGATTATTTCACATTTTCAAAAACAGATTCAAAACATCTTCACATCACATGCACACATTTTCATAAATTTCATATTCGCTCTTTTTGCATAGTTCAGAAAACAGAATGCACAAAATTAGCTCATGTCTACACCAATCATGACAGAAAATACTTTTCTTATACAGATTTTATGTATATGCATAACACATAATTGAGGTTATTTTCATATTTCTTTTCAAAAATAAATGTGATACCCCGTATTTACGTATATTTTTATTAAAGGATTATTTAAATTCTTATAATTAGTGGTTCTTTTATTTGAAATTAAATGTGTTTCTCGTTATATTGTTTTATGATTTTTTTTTAAGTTGTGAGATTTAAATAATGTGTTTTCTTGATATTAATAATTATTTCGCATTTAAATTAATCTCTAGCTTAAATTGTTTTATTGTTGGGTTTTAACTATTTTATTTTATTAATAGTGAGTTGTAGTGTTTTTATTTAGTTTTTATTTATTTTATTGTGCCTTTTATTTTAAATCAGTTTATTGTTGGATTTTATTATTTTATTTTACTAAGTCACTGCGTTTAAATTATTTTTATTTAAATTTGCCGTTTTAGAATATATTTCGTTGAATCAGTTTTGAGACCCAAATTGAAAACACTGGATCTTATTTCTTTCCATTCATTTTTCTTTTTCCCTCTTTTCTTTCCCTTTCTCTTTCTTCTTCCTTTTTCTTCTTTTCTTTTTCTTTTTCTCCTCCCTATTCTTGCCCCCAGCCCGTGCAAGCCCTCCCCTCTCCTCCCCATCCATTTTCTTCCCTCTTTCCAGTGCGCTGCTGCACACCGGCGTGGCCACCACTGCCTAGCCCACCACCTTCCCCTCACGCCGGCGACCTCACCCACCCCAGCCACCACCCCCACACCTCATCCTTCTCTCTCCTAGCTGTGTAGAGCCCGAAATGGCCATGAACTTACTGGGCCGCCGTGCACCACCCAACGGCTCAACCACCACCACCATAGCTTCCCCTTTCATCAGCCAACATCCTCCACCAAGCTCAACCCCTAACTCACCGTTGTTCACCACCACAAAGCCCACCAAGACCCACGGCTTTTCCTCCGTTCTGCCGTCGTGCGCCACTGTGCCACCTCACCGCCACCACCATCGGTTTCCCCTTCCACCGATGACCTCCCCTAGCCAATCTCATGCCCCACCATGACCCTAGCCGTCACACTCTCCCTCACTCTCCCACGGCCTTTCTCCACCTTTCATAGCCAATCTCCACCGTGCGCCACCTCCCGTGGCCACCAACCACCACTATTAACTTCACCAACACCCCTAAGCCCTACCCTAGCCTTCCCTAGCCTTCGTTTGCCTCTGTCCAAATTTGGATATTTTGAGACCCACGGCCATAGTGCATTTTACACTATAACGTTGCCTTTCCATAGCCTTTTTGCAGTTTATTGATCCTTCAGAAATTATTTTATAGCGCTGTAAGTATTTTTCGACCAACTCTTGTGATTTAAATATATTTATGCTTTAGCAAATAATCTGTGATTGGTTTGTTGTGCTGGATTGAGTCCGATGAGTTTGGGGGTCGTTTGGAATGGAGGACAGAGTTGTTTGTTGATTGGATGATGTTGGGTTTGTTGGATATATCTGTGACTTGTCGAATGCATTGCATAGTGCATGCATGATCATGTTTGTAAAATGAAAAATAGATTTTCACATAGTGCATGCATATTCATGGATATGAATGAAAAATTGGGTTTTTGTGTGAAAGTGAATTTTTTGGTGCGTGTGTATCACGACCCCAAGCAAAGATGGGGCATTATCTCGGTGGAGCTCCTTTGGTCAGTCTTAAGCACAATATACTAAGTGACGTCCCCTGAGTTGTCGTTGGGCGACAACAGGATCGGACGGGATAGTAACGCTCTCATGCTGACTTCATGGCCCTTATACTGGTGAGGGCTAAAGTATGTTTGGCTACGAATGCGTTGGGTGCGGAACTGGGCATGGTCGTTACCCATGGTGTGATGAAGGGAGTCAGGGTGTGCGGATGGTCCCTAGGGGAGACCATGGTGCATACGAATTAAAATTGGATATTGGTTTTAATAATGGATATTGGGCCATTTTCTTTGAAAATTGCGAGATTGGATTAATGGATTTTTATATTGGGTCATTTTCTGGAAAAATGGCGGGACTGTTGATTTGGATTGGATTTTTGGGCCAAATGAGATTTTTGGCGTGCGTGAAAAAATTATTCTTTTCGAGAAAAAGATAATTTTTGGGTCTCATGCATATGACATCATATTCATGCATTTTGTTTGGCATGAATGTATTTTTATCTCGGTGTTTGTTTGAATGATTACTTACCTGCGGTACTTAGTAGACTAACTTTTATTATTCGTTGCATTATTTTGTTGTACACGTGTTGCATGTACACACGCTTAGCACTTAGCGATGGAATGCGTGACCCGTGTTGTCATCATCCCGATGTCTCGATTTCCATGTGTCCATACATGGGAGTTGGGGGCATCACAACAAATATGCATATTTTCAAAATCGACCTCATTTCATATCTTTTATGCAAAGTCTAGTATAGGAACCCCGCTTACCTGAACTTCTTAGTCTTTCAAAAATTCTTCACAACAGTGCTCAACGAATAATCAATCGTCACCTATAGAAAATCATATAACTTCAATAAATCTCCAATTGAACATATAACTTGTAATTGCATCCGAAATACTCAACTCGCCTATTTTAATTCATCATAAACTTAAATTTCTCTTAACCAAAAAATATCATCACTTCCCAAATTCCTCAATATCCAACTTAATCTCTTACTATAGTATAAAATTCCAACTCACCTACTATCCAGTTCTAACTATAAAATATCAAAATCACTACAAGTAGAAAAGTAGAAAATCACAATTTTGGTTAGATCAAAAATATTCTTTTAAAAGGATTCAAAACAAAAATATTTGTACTTACTGTTCACTTTAAAAAAATTCATATTTAAAATATATATATATATATATCTATAATGCTAAATAATATAATTCAACTCTATATTTTGTTTGCTTTATAAGCTATATACTTAATAAAATAAATAAATACATAAATAGATAAATAAATAAAAGTTAAAAACTCTATAAAATGAGCACTAGACGTATAAACATAAAAAATCACCTAAATGGATGTTTTAGGAAAATAAATTGGGAAGTTAAACAAAAAGATTTACAAACAAAATTTCTAAAACATAAAAGAACCCAAACGTACGTAAAACTGGGCTAGCTAAGAGGGTTGGATCTAGTGTGATAGGGACAATGAAACAGCAGAACAGGTGACTGTGTCTTACGGCTAGATGATGGCAAACGAGTGGCAAATGGCGATGACGCTATACCTTCGTCCCACAAGGGGCTGAGAGCACAACTCGTGCTTTGTTTCGGGGGTAGAAAAATAGAGGCTTAATGGAAGTGGAGAGGGAACGGAAGGCTGTTTGGTGGTTGAGTGGGTGGAGAAGTTGGGCCATGGTTCAACGGGAAGGGGGCAATGCTATGTTTTTATGCATGCAAAACTGGGGTTGTTGTGGTGGATAAATCGTGCACTGAGGTGGTGACCAAGAGGAGGTACACTGGCGTAACCCATGTGGTGTTTCCGACATGTAGGGTGCTGTGGAGGAGCAAGGGTGGTGATTTTCAATTCGAGTTGCTGCTAGAAGAGGGAGTGGAGCTGCCATTTGGAGGGGCTCATGTGTAGTGGTTTTGCAGTGGTGTTGCAGTTTCGCGTTGGCTAGGCACCGAGGGGTAGGGCAGTGTTGTGGTGGCTGGGCTATTTTCATGGTGTTTCCGAAGATGGGCACGGCTGGAGTGGTGAACTCTTAAGGAGTTTGGGTGGCTGAGGTTCCGTGCATGGACTGAGCAATGGCTACCTTAAGGTGGTGCAGCGGCAACCCTAGTTTAGAGGAAGAAGATGAATACGAGATCGAACGTGCACGTGGTCTATATATAATGGGGGGTTTGCCGTGAAAATGAATTGGTCCGCTCAAATTTCTCAAAATATTAAATGAATTTTTGGTAAACATAAACTCCAACCTGAAACAAGTGCAATAGAAGAAGAAGAAATAGAAGAAAACCCGAAGAATCTCAGCAGGCAGCCAACGTCGGTTTCAAGCTTCATCTTTAATTTCGTCCTTGAGAAATCCTAAAATCTTTGCCATCTTCTCCATTTGTTGCAGATTTCCGGTGAGATTTTTTAGATTGGTGATTGTAGATTCTCCTTACAAAGTAATCGATGCTTAAATTTTCATGAACAAGTAGCACCAAAGATTAATGCTTTGTTTAAGGCAGAATGACAACCACAACTTCTCCCTTTCCTTTGACCTTGGGGTTGGGGCCAGGTGGGGGCACCTTCCAAAGGAAAACAACACTCCAGACACCTATGTGCTGGACGTTCCTACGCACCCAATTTATCTTCTAAGTTGTGTTTCTGATGTCATTTCTAAATTAATAGAGAGAAATCAATAAAAAAATATTAATAGTCTAATATAGATTGTAGTTATACTAAATCACGATAACTAATACTAATATATAACTATATTAATAGTCTAATACTATTATAATTTATATAGTTATACTAATCATATTAAGTTAATAACTAAATCACTATAAGTATAACTATATATATTTAGTATAACTATATAAGTATAACTATAAGTATTTAATGTATAACTATAATATATAGTACTAGTATATATTAACATATTATAAAAGTTAAAGTATAAATTATAATATAGAAATTATAATATACTAAATCACTATAACAGTATAACTAATACTAATATATAGCTATACTAATAGTCTACTATTAATATTATTATATAATTATACTAATTACTATAATTAATACTAAAATATAGCTATACAGTATACTTATATAATTGTACCAATACTATTAGCCTATTATCCAGTCTAAGACTCTCAATTCTAATGTAGATTATATAGCTATAACCAATACTAATATTCATATTAATACTAATAATGTAGAGTATAATTATACTAACTATTGATTCAACATAACTAATATTACTATTATAATATAGCTATACTAAATTACTAACAATCTAATACTAATACTATTATATAGCTATATTAATTATAAATTCATAATAATTAAATCATTATAAGTCTATAACTATATACATTTAGTATCAATGTATTATTATATTCTTTAATGTATAACTATTAAATATAATATATAGTACTAGTATATATTAATATATTAACATATTATAAGAGTTATAGTATAAATTATAATATATCATATATGTACAAATTTATAATAGTATTAGTATAGTTAACTTAATATGCAGTATGTTAGTATTAAATCACTACAACTACATAGAATATTAGTAATATAGTATTTAATATAACTACATAGAGTATTAGTATAACTACATAGAGTATTAGTAATAAGAGTATTACTATTATTTAATATAATATCACATAGAGTATTAATAAATGTGTGGGTTTTGAAGAGATATAGTAAATAGTAATACTAGTATATTACATATAGTATTACTATTATTACATATAGTTATTAGTTATAATAAATAAGTTAATAACTATTACTAATTTATTATATACTAATAGACTAATAGTATTAGCGTACTACTAATATATATATTTATATATATATATATAATAGTATACTATATGTATATATATTAAATATATCACAATATAATTATATAAGTATTAAACAAAATTTCCTTGGATAAAAAAAAGGAGGTTTAAGGTGGACCGACCAGATCGGACCAGACTGGACCATCCCTGTCCTTAGGGAATTCGGTTAGGTCTAGGGTGAGAAAATCCTGAACCGAATATGTCCGGTGCGGTCCACAAAACCTCTCGAGACCGGACCAGACCGAACTTTCCCCTACATTTATTTGTGGCATTGAATATTTATTCTTAATCATGTTCTTCCTTTTGCAGGTTTTAAGGTTACACCTAGATTTTTCTGATCAAGCTAGTTGGCACGTGCAATCATTTTGACAACTAGTTCTAGTTAACAAGATTCTTCTCTCAGGTCAAGATTCTCTAATTGGGTTTTCATTTACTTTTCTATTAATTACTTGAACTCTATAAATTCTACTAATTGCTAGCTTTAACAAGTAGCTCTAGTTAAAGGCTTAAGTAACTTCAATTTTTTTAGATAATTTTTCTTGTTCTAAAATATTGTTAAATATTCTGTACATGAAGAAAGGGAAAGGGAAAGGGAAAGAGCATGTATCTCCTATAACGCTTCCTACTACAAATCCATCAACTCAGGTATGTGAAGTATTCTCACATCTTTCAGTGTTTTTGCTCATCATCATGACATAGTTGCAAATTAAGAGACGACATGGTCCCATCCATTTACCACAACACTAGCAATTCATTAAATCATGGTTCATAGATGACAAGTGTCCAAAATTGGTCACTTAAATGGTAAGACTTGATTTGTAGGATTCAAATTTTAAAATTTATATTTCAAATAAAATTATGTCATGTAAGTACTATACTAGCTAGGTATGTTGAAATGTATGTTATTTGAGCGGTACATAAATAAATGAAATTAAAAAAACTTGAATTTTTAACTTCCTTAGAATTATGCAATTTTCTTTACATGAAAGTTCCCAAGTATTCACCAAAGGTCCAAAACTGTTTGTTACTCAAACAAGTCGTGTGAAAAATGAGTTCAGGTAGAGTTAGTGAAGTTGTAATTGACGGATGTGAAAGGTATTTTTGATGACGTAATATTATACAAGTCTTTCGCATGTAGGAGCTGAGGGCCTAAATTTGACTTGGTATGGTGATCAAGATTGGCTGCCCAACAAGTTAAGAGGCCTTCTCCGCATGGATAGAATTGGTCTTTCGTATTTGCGTTTCTCATAGTGGCCTGGTAAGTTGCATTTGGTTGTATTTGTTTACTATTGTTACTTTGCATGCAACTTCTTGGTTTCTTGCAGGTTTTTCAGTTATGGTCTTTTATTTAGGGCTGGTTCTTTTTCTTTTGAATTATTGTGGGCTTTGGTTTTATGGGTATCTTGTATTGTGATTGACAATTTTAGGTTTTATTATTATTATTATTATTATTATTATTATTATTATTATTATTATTATTATGCCTGGATTTGGGTTTTTTTGACTATTTGTAATCACCAGGTATTTGTTTGTGTAATCATGATTTTCCTTCGTCATAAGTGAGGACTATCAATAAAATTAGGGTACTATCCTCTTCTTTAAAATAAAAAATAAAAAAGCCTTTTGCATGCGTATCTTTTATAAAAAGGTAGATCTTAGCACATAAAAATGTAAAAAGATAAGTCTATTTTTTTGTGAGATTTATTTATTTTTTATAAAAGAGTTTGTATTGAGGATAGTTTATAAAAAGATAAGCATACTTTTTTTTCCTTTTTTTTTTTTTAATACTTATACATAATATTACTCTTAATTGAGGATAGTTTTGGTGTAAAATGAATTTCTTAAAAAAAGTGGTTACACAATATATCAATCTCATCACAAAATAAGTTAATAATAAAAGCAACCAAATGAAGTGTAAAGACAACCGATTATAAGATTCCAACACTGATATGTCAAAAAAAAACAAAAAAGGCTTAATGAATGTTTTTTAAAAGTCCCAAAGTAATAAAATTCACTCGTTTTAGAAAATAAAAGTAAACTATTATATAATTTTTCTAAAATTTTAAATAAAAACACAAAAGTAATTCAATTTTTTTAAATTCTAAAACAAAAAATAATATTACAAAATAATATTTCAAAAATCATACAAAAATCTCTCCTGTCTCTGTCCACAGCTCTTTGCCCGTGCCTATTCTTCTGCTAGTTGTTGCTGTAGTTGGCAACAATTATCGTTCTCCAAGATAGCTATCTTATTGTTAGGAGAACGGCAATGCCGGATCACTCTTGGATCATCATCATCCATGTTGTCGTTTTGCTCGAATACAAAATGAACTCCCTACTTGTCATTATATTTTTCACACTCCGGTACTCTCCGTCCATGAAATTGAAATGAAACGCCAAAGTGATCCCCTTCATTGGTGATCTCATCCCGCCACTCGAGGGCACCACGTGGAAGGCACAATAGCCACAGTACTCCATCTAATCCCAGTTCATGTTTATAAAAGCAAACCTCGTAGGATTTGGCTACGGGAGCTGATTGACGACCATTATTAATAATGATAGGCACAATAATAGACACGGATAAAATGATAGGCACAATAATAGACACGGATAAAGTGAGGTGCCCCATCACAGGAGCTTGCCGTTTGAAAGCAACACCGATAACCAAACCTGCTAACTTGACATTTTTAGGTGGAGGCACTCGGAAACACATCTCATTCTCCTTAGTTTGATGCCGAAACCATTCTGGTAACTCCCCTCCTCTAATTTTAAATGTAGTTCTCATTTTTCCACAGAATCTATATAATATAGGAATCATCATCGTTAAATTATCGATGAAGGATTTGCCACCACTACTTGCATTCTTTTGTTGAAGCCCATTGCAATTCCACAATGGAAGGGATTTCAAATGGGTAAATCTAGTGATACATGATGCAGGGAGGCTAACGAAATTGTTTCCTGATAGACATAATTCTTCTAGCGTGGAAAGGCAATCAAGACTCTCGAGGAAATCAACTTCTTCTAGATTACAGTAAGTGATGCTGAACCGTTTCAAAGCTGGAAACCACCCAACAGAGAGGCTCTTATCTTGAGTTTTGTTCCCCTTTGACGAAGCCAGCCAGCCCAAATTTGTTGATGATGATGACGACGATTTTGGAAACCTTCCAAGGTTTCTGCAACGCCGAAGATGAAGATACTCGAGACGTGGCAACTTAGAAACGCTTCTAGGGAGATCTCTAAGGTTATCGCATGAACGTATTACTATCCTTTCAAGCCCAATGAGATATTCAATTGGTAAACGCAGTTCTTGAAGAATGGGATTGTTATGAAACAAAATTTCAGCGAAACGAGGAATTTCTCCAACAATATTTGGAAATTTCTCCAGACTTGTGCACCAAGAAAGTCCTAGGATTTTAAGACGTGGCAACTTCAGGTTAGGAAGGCGTCTAAGTTTAGAGCAGCGGCTAACATCCAAAACAGACAGTTCGTTTAAAATTCCAACAGATCGATGAACCTCAACTAAATTGCGACAGCCCTCAACTTTCAAACTCTCAAGATTTGCCATCACTGAGACATCAGGGATGCACGTCAAGTATTTACAGTAAGAAAAATTTATTTCCCTCAAATGTTCAAAAACCTGGAAAATAAAGGTGAAAGGAACAATATTGTATCAGCTTCCAAGAATTACCAATATAATTTCTTTTTAACAAGTAAATTTTTTTAAAAGAAAAATTGATCTATACATCTGAATTCTTATTTTAAAATCTAGAAAAGAGATAAGATATTTACCTCTATTCCTTTGAATTGCTTGATTTTACTGTGACTCATGTTGAGAGTAACAAGTTTCTGAGAATGAAAATTGGACGGCAGAGATGGTGATGGATATCCATCCCAATCAAGCAATATTAGCTCATTATACCAACTTTTAGGACTCTCTGAAAAGCGTGCATGACGGATTATAAGCAGTCTAAGCCTTTTCATTCTTGTAAACGCACTAGGATTTAGCAAATATCTTTTTGCCCGAACAAATCTAGCTTTATGCCTTGAATTGCATTATAAGTTCCCTAATAAATCATAGAACAAGTGGAGGAAAAAATATTAGGACCCAATTGATAGAAGAAAAATGATAGAATGATAAAATTGATAGAACAAGTGGACTAAAGTGCTCTTACCGTATTTTCCTTAAGAACACGGAGAATATCCTCATGAGACCATAATCGGCTTCGCTTTCCTGGCTCGTCGGGAGATTCTTGATGAACAATATTCCTACCCATCAATTGTATCACGTCATGCATCTGCAATCGGGCATGCTGATCAACATTCACCAAAGATCTTTCGATGAGAACTTGTATTCCAATAACTGGATCAAAATCACTTGCTTCCAAAATTTTTGTTACAAAATCTTTCCATTCTCTGTTAAAGAAACATGCAATATCAAGGAAGATAGCCTTCTCATTGTCGTCCAGTGCATCAAAGCTTATTTTAAGTATTTCATAGATATCTTTGTCAAGACTTCTTTGAATTTTACGTATTGTGCTTTCCCATTGAGGTTTGCTTCTACCACATAGGAAAGACCCCAACACCACTAGAACCAAGGGAAGGCCCTTGGCGTACTGAACCACACTATTTATGAGCGCCTTATACCCTTCTTCAGGATAAGACTTACGGAAAGCATTCCAACTAACACTACAAGAAAAATAGCTATTTGCGGCTATTTTTATTTCCGGCGACAGATTTATAGTCGCAAAAAGCCAAATTTTAAACTCCGGTGAAATGTTTCTGTCAATTGTAAAAGAGAGCCGCAAAAAGCATATATTTCCGGCTATTTTTACCGCCGAAAAAAATATAGCCACAAATAACCTGGTTGGTTGTTCTAAATTGTCATAACAGTTTTTTCGATGTTATAAGTTTTTTATTATGGCGACTTTTTGTGTTATTAAGGCGACTTTTAGGTCGCCTCAATAGTTTTATTCACTTATACTCCCGTGTCTCATTTTTGCACGTGGTTTAGATTTTCCCTCTCTTTCTTGCTTTCTCGCTCTCTCTCTGTCTCCAGCGATAACACGGTGGTTTCTGGGCATTGATAGCGTCGCCTTCTTCTCGCCGCCGTCTTCTCGCCCGTGAGTTTCTCTTATCTCGCTCGCTCTCTCTCTCTCTCTCTCTCTCTCTCTCTCTCTCTCTCTCTCTCTCTCTCTCTCTCTCTCTCTCTCTCTCTCTCTCTCTCTCTCTCTCTCTCTCTGTAACTCATTCGTATCTCTGTGCCGCTTACTCTCGGTCGTATCACTTCTAACTTTGTGGTTGATAGATGTAGTCTAGTTGTTTTACGTTTTTGTCTTTGATTTTAAAATGTACCTGTCCAGATTATTATTGATAGGATTTTCTTGTTTGCTTATAAAAGGGGAAAAAATGGAAAAACTTATGTATATGGATTTGGTTTTGCTTAAGCACGATTGTCCTACGACTATGGTGCTTTACATTTACAAATACACATGTAAATGCATTTGCAATGCCTAAATATGCTATTTTCTGGCTAACTAAGGGTTGTAATGTTTTCTGTGGCATTACTACGTGTTGCTGGTTGTTTGGTCCTCTTTTGCTTGGTTTCTAGTGGATGGGCAGTTTAGGAAATTTAAAATATAAATGTGCACATGAAATTTCCTTATTCAGGATAAAAATTTTAATTTGCTGTGTTCTATGCCAAGATCTTAACATATAACAAAAAAATCTATCTAACTTTGAATGGTTCTTTAAATCAAAGCAACAATAACTCTTTCAGTAGTGTTGGTGAGCTTGGAATTTTCGATGAAACAAAAAATGCTAGCTAGGCCCTTAAATTTTTTATGAAAGTTTTATTTTGTCATTAGCCTCTCCTTATTCACACAATTCAACCACTCCATTAAACTCCCCCAAAACAGAGCAATCTTCTAGCAAAGCACTTTTATTTTAGATGTATGTACTGCCTATTGTTGTTTAGGATTTTTGTAGCTTATGTTGCCTCCACCCGAATACCCTTCAAAGAAATCCCACATTAATATAATGTATATAAGCTATAAACTTAACAAGATACATGCAGTATGTATTGGTTCAGCTAGCACCTCCCATGAATGGTTCAAGTGCTCACTCAAGCGAGCTTCATTGACCTAGTTCAAAACAAATCCATGAGAGGGAAAAAGATGCCCTAACATAGAAAAGCATCAATCATTTCTCACTTTCAAAAAGAGAACACTAAAAACATTATATGGAGTTGTCAGCTATTGACTTTTCTAATATGTGCTAGCATAAGATCAGCAGCAGTGAATTAATGCATGAAAAAAATAGAAACCATAGATGAGTAACCTCCATTTATCACTTAGTTTTGCAACAATAATCAGCCACCTTGTGGAAGACATAACTCTATATCATATAGCATACCTGAAGCTTTGCCAATCCCTGTAGCACGCTTTTGTAGGCAAGAATTGAATGCCCTATTCCTACACCTAAACTGCCATTTCCTTCCCCAAAGTTTTGGTCCTCTTTGCTTGGTTCTCATAGGGATGGGTAGTTTAGGAGATTTATAATAGAGGGTAGCATGAAATTGAGTGATAAGGATAAAAATTATTACTTCCTGTGTTCTATGCCAAGATCTTAACATATAACAAAAAATTCTATCTAACTTTGAATGGTTCTTTAAATCAAAGCAACAATATATTTTCTTGAGTAGCTCAATAAAAGAAAAAAATTGAAAATAAAAATTCTGCTCTGGTTGAATGATGAGTGATCTCGGCAAATGGGCACTAGAAAAAAGTTTGCTCTTGTATAAGGCCATCTTCTAAGGTAGTACTAGGAACGAATGAAAGAATAGATCAGATTAGAGAGACAGAAAAAGGCAATTAACTAAATCTGTTCTTTTGCAGCAACAAGCTGCTGTAAATCTAAAACACTGGGTACTTGTAATTTCAGCAATGCACTTTTATTTTAGATGTATGTACTGCCTATTGTTGCAGAGGATTGTGGTATATACTGCCTGTCATTTGTTGCTGTTTGGTGTCAAGGGGACAAACAAAATCAAAATACTTAAAATGTATGAACCAGAATTCTGTACATGTCAAAGTTGAATTTTTGTTAACTTTTTTATATATGATTCTTCCAAACAAATACCTTAATGTTAAAGTAAGTCTAGCTGATTTAGTTTTTTGTGCTGTGTATGATGGAAAAATCAAGCATGAGTGCAGTAAAGGTAATATGAGAAAATTTATCTGTGCTAACAGTCCCAAGCACTGACACTTGTTTACAATATCTGTGCTAACATCTTTCACTTTTCTTTTCTCATTTTGACTCCCTTTTATTTACTCTCTCTCTCTCTCTCTCTCTCTCTCTCTCACATATATTTTTACTGTTTTTGGATGATGGTCAGGGATACCCCTGAGTTTACAGCTAATATTTATCATTTTTTAGAATTTAAAAAAAAAAATTGATGTAAGAATGCATGTATTCTCTTATACATGGGATTGAAGATGAATGCAAATCAATTATAGTCTAAACCTTTATGTAGAGTATTGCTTAATGATATATGGTTAAAGCAATTCATATTGCTTTTTTGCATTGTTTTCTATATTGTTGTTTCTCTCTGTTGTTTGCTGAATCTCGGCTTTGCTGAATCTCTGTTTTTTGTTGAATCTATTTTTTTTTTTTTTAATACTGCAATGTTGAGTAACTCTATGCAACAATCTATATTGGGTGGTGTTGAGGTGCTGTCCCATTTTATGAAACTGCAATATTCTGTTGAGATATTGCATTTTGATGCTGAGATACTGGATAGCAACTAAATTTATGGACTGTTGTATAATTCTCAGCATATTATTTTGTACTAGAAAATGAACTGTAAGAGTAATTTATGAACTGTTTTGGGGTAATTACTGGATTGTGAAGGCTATTTTTGAACATTAGTTTTATTTTCTGTTGTTGGTAGTCTTCAGCTGGTGCAGAACGAGTTTGTTCATTTTGTGTTTGTGAAAATGCACCAGGTTAATTATTTTTTGTTCATCTTGGTGTTGCCTGGGACATTTTTGATGGACTTATTTTTCTCAGTTTTTATTGTTCTTGCAATCTTTACTTAGCAACTATGGTTTGTTAATAGCATGCCTAGGACAGTTTTGTTTGAGTTGCAGGTGCATGGCTGCACGTGAGCCAATTTTTGGACAATAATGATGTTTTGAAGAGAATATTTCTTGCATTCAACTGTTTGGGACAATAGAAGGAAAATAAAATGGAAAATAAATTGTTTGGGAGAATATTGATAAACTGTTTGGGACAATAGAGAATATTTCTTGCATTCAACTGATTGATATCTTTTTGGTAGAGCAATTTACTCCTGCTTGTTGATTTACATGTTGTAAAGTATACATCTACTAGAGAGTAGAAAGAAAATGTCAAAATTGTATAGGACTTCTGTTCATTCTTGTTTCTTGGGTTTAAAATTCTATACATATTTTTCCTTGCATGGAATCTGCATCTACAATAGGCAATCTGCACCTGCATCTGCAATAGACAATCTGCATCTGCATCTGCAATCTACAATCTGCACCTTCATCTGTAATCTGCACCTGCATCTGCAATATGCACCTGCATCTGCATTGCACCTGTAATCTGCATCTGCAATCTGCACCTACATCTGCATCTGCAATAGATGTGATTGTGGTGCTTGCTCAAATCCTCTGAGTTATTAAGTACTTTATTGAGAATAAAAATTGATGTAATCTAGAAATGTTGGTCTTGCCTAGGAATGTTGGTATTCAATAGCCAACCTTCTTTTAAAAAATAAAAATAAAGTGCAGGGTTGGGTTGGGTTGTGAATGAAGCCTAAGACTCTATCACATATATCATCATATTTCTATACACATATCCCTAAAAAAGAAATTCTATTTACAATTTTAAATGGAGGACTACATATTATTGTAATTTTAAAAAGAGAAAAAAATATCATATTTTAATAATATGTAATCCCATGAAAAATGACCTTGTTAAGCTTGATACATCACACATTTTTTTCCTTTTATAATTGAGAGGAAAGGGAAAATTCTTTCATATGTTACTGTGACATACTTATTTTTTTAACCAATCAGAATTTATTTGATTGGTAATATCAGTGATATTGATGCCTCATCTAATGGCTTTCAATAAATGACAGATTTCCCTTTCTTTTTGCAAATCACTGGTTTGGTTTTCTCTATTTCAACCACATGAGAGACACCCCTTATCCCTTTCTTAAATGTGATCAAGTAGTTAAAATCAGTTTACTGACTCACTCTATATGATTCGATTCCTGTGAGTGAAAAAGACTTGTGCATGGTTGGCTTATCCCTTTCCAAGAAAATGACGAGAAAGAAAATTCAGATAAAGAGGATTGACAACACCACAGCACAGCAGGTGACTTTCTCAGACAAAGGATTTAAGCTCAAGTGTTGTATATAAATATCTCTCTCGTGTAGGAATCATATACAATGCAATAATATCTTTCATTTTCACTTCATCTTTTCTTCTGTTGGCAGTTCTCTCTTCTGTCCCCCAACTCCATTTTTTACAACAATTGTTTTAGTTCAAATTCCCAGTTTTGCCACCTTGACATCTTAGTGAGATGCAGTAAAGTAACGAAAATTAAGGATCTTTTAAAGTTAGTGTTTGATGATCGTATTGTAGCCTGTCTTAATTGGTTGGTTTGAGAATGGTTGTCAAGGGATGGAATTGTAGTTTATTGTAAGGCAATGGTACATCATAGTGATGAAATTCCCCGAGAATTGTACAATTTGATGGAGAGATGGTTGGGCAATGGGATATTACGTTAATGGAAAGTTAAAATAATGATAACGCAGGGAACCACACTAGAAGTTAAAAAAAAAATTAAACAAACAAACAAAAAAAGTGATATGTCGGTTCCTTAGCCTTGGAGACTAGGGAATAGGGGCCAAGGGTTCCTCTTATGAGGTATGGGAGCCTTATTTTTACTTCCTCCTGCTAGTTATGATTTGTAGGTTGATTTTCTGCATGCCCTTTATGTTTCTATGGACTTATAGAAAGTTAAATATATGGTCATTGTGGTCAAAATTGGGAGGGTTGGGTGGAATACTCCTCTATATATGAGCAGTGGGTTTGGTTTGAATTACCCAAGAAGAATGGAGTCAGCGGGTTACCACCCTTTATTCTTGCATGGTTTTTTCTAATTCATATCCCTCCACTTCGAGTCTTGATAACTTATAATAGGTTATTAGTTTCGTGTTAACTGGTAGAATCAAATTGAAATTGTTTTGTGAACCTCTTGAATTGTCTTGTTGTCTTCATATGATCTTCTTTGGCTACAAGTAGTTTTGTATTTTTCTCTATTTTCCAGGGCTGCATATGATGTAATTCTTACTGACGATAGCTGGTGTCTAGATTTATTGCATTTTTCATTCTATCTGGTTGGTTGTGCATGCTAGCTAGCTTGTGTTTGATGACATCTCTAAAACCTCATGACCTATTTTTTATTCTTGTTTCTCACAGGATTGAACCAAAATATCAAGAAATAGAGCAAAAATATTTCAGAAGCTGTCAAAGATTGATGGAAAAGCTAGCTAAACCCATATAGAAAAACTTTCACTTGTAAATTTATATTCCATTGTGATATGTTGGATGGTTTTATGTAAAACTTAAAACAATAGTAGTGCAGTGGTTAAGCTTAAAATATGTACTTTGAGGTTATATGAATGATGTTTCAAGCAAAAATTGAATTTCTCCAAATATAGTATTTTTTGGTTTATTAACTTGCTTTGTTTATTAACAAGCAAGTACCTTTAAGTTTTATTACCTTTAAATTTGGCCAGCCAACAATGCCTGCAACTATTTCCAGCTAAAAAAGTAGATGCAAATACTTAGTTCCGACGACAAATATGTAGCCGAAAAATAAAATTGTCAAATACAACAAACCAACACTATTTCTGGCTACAAACGTAGCAACAAATACATATATTCGGAGAAAATATATAGCCGAAAAAGAAATTGGCGACTTACAACTAGCCAGTACCTATTTTCAACTTTGAACATGTAGCCGCAAATAGATATTTCCAGCTAAAAAATATAACCGGAAATTATTTTTGGCAATGGATGATGGATATGGGCAAAAATTATTGCGACAAAATTTTATTCATTTGCGGCTATTATTATTGCCGAAAATAATTGGTATTTCTGGCAACTCTTAAGGTAGCCGGAAAAACTTTTACTTGGTTCTGTAATAGCTACTATTTTGTGGCGACTAGAAATAGCGGGTAATGACTAATAGCGGCTAAATTATGTATTTTTTCCGGCGACTTGACCCGCTGAAAATGGAGCAATTTCTTGTAGTGTAAGAAGTTGAAGAGCATCAGCATCACTTAATTCTTGGACCTTGTATCTTCTTTCTACCCCATGAGTATCTAGCACATGTTGATCTCTGGTTGTAATAATGATTCTACTTCCTGGACCAAACCAATTCTTGTCTCCTGCTAATTTCTCAAGTTGTTCCACCTCATTGACATCATCAAGAACTAAAAGAACCTTCTTATGGCAGAGCCTCTCCTTTATTACAGTAATTCCTCTATCCACACTTCCCACCTTTAAGTTGGTATTCATGCGCAAGGTCTCAGATAGAAGTGTTTCTTGTAATGGAACAAGGTCGGACCGGTTTATAGTTTCTCGGACGTTAGCAAGAAAGCAGCAACTTTGAAATTGAAGAGCAAAGGAGTTGTATACAGCTTTTGCGATAGTGGTTTTACCTATTCCACCAATCCCATGGATTCCAACCATGCGAACGTCATCATTCCCAACACTCAACAACTTACTAATGGCCTTTATGTGAGAATCTAATCCAACTGGGTTCTTCGCAACATCTAAAAATGTGCACTTCACTAATATACTTGATATCTCTTCTACAATGCGTTGGATAAAATGGGACTCATGCCTGCATGCCATTCAAACAGGACAATCTAGAAATCATACTGTTACATATAAAAAGCATCTCAGGATCAGTCTAGAAATTGCTAATTAAGAAGAATCTGATCAAGGCTTTCTCTAGTGCCACAAATATAGAGGAATTAAGAAATGAAAAGTAAAGCAGCAAGAAGGAATTGGAACCGATTAAGTGCAGTTACCATAAAATCAGAGAGAAATGAAAAAGAGGAGAGAGACCTATTTGGTTACACCTCATGTATTTGATATCAATGCTTGCATTAAAAAAAACTAAAAGCGTACCCATTGTTCAAATGCCAACCGGACAAATTGGCTGCTTCTTTGAGAGCCACCTTCCACCTCAACACCCTTTGTATATCATCCTTGACTTTATTTTCATGCATATCGAGATCTTTTACAAACTGTTTCCGCACATCTGAAGGATCCACATTGTAGAAAATGGGTTGAACCATTTGGCCGATCGATTTCCGACACTCGAGAATCTTGACAAGTTCATCTAAGCACCACGTGGACGTGGCATATTTCTTAGAGAAGACGATGATGGAAATCTTAGATTGTTCGATGGCTTCCAAAAGTGCTGGGGAGATTTCGTCTCCCTTCTGAAGAACTACGTCATCTCTGAAGGTTTTGATCCCCTTTTCAATGAGAGCGTGATGTAGATGACCGGTAAAGGTATTGCGGGTATCTTCCCCTCTGAAACTCAGAAACACATCATGAATCCAAGGATGGGAAGAAGGGGAGGTGAAGGAGATTTTTGGGATGGCCATGGAAGAGATTGAAATCTTGGTAGCTTCTTTGAAGGAAGAAGGGTCGGAAGTTATTGAGTGCAGAGAGACATGTGAGTAAGGAGCTTTATATTAAGGAAGTGGATCAAGATGGTTTGAATGGGTCACTGTCACTGTGTAATTAAACTCTCATGAAATTTCCTGGGCATTACCAATGAAGCTGCTACTTTCAAACTGATCAGCAAATTTCTTCTTCTTTGTCAAAAAAGGTTATGCATTACGCGTCGCTTCGAAGAAAAACTTGTCCTCCGTCTTTATCTCTCCCATCTCTCTGTGTTTCACCGAAGGATCCAATAAAGCTCACGACACTTGCTTTTTCTTTTTATAGCTTTTTCTCCCTTTGCTCTGAAAATTCAAATGACCCTCGTAAGAATCCATGGTTTCTTTAGTGAGTACCCCTGGTTTCTTTAGTGAGTACCCCACACGTGTTTTCTTTTTGAATACCTTTCATTACATTTCTTTCACCGAAGGATCCAAGAAAGCTCACAACACTTGCTTTTTCTTTTTATAGCTTTTTCTCCCTTCGCTCTGAAAATTGAAATGACCCTCCTAAGAATCCATGGTTTCTTTAGTGAGTACCCCACACGTGTTTTCTTTTTGAATACCTTTAATAGACAATTTGTTGCTTGCAGGAATAATTGCCATGCACGTCATGATGTGGATCGCACATGACCAAAAGAGGCCAGAGACACTCAATTGGGTCAACTCAGTGTTAAGAACGTGTGACGCACATAACACAAGGAAGAATGGATGTTTGTTCCCATGGAGAAGATTGGGAATCACATGATTTACTTCAGGCTATAAACTTTGATGTCGTCGTTCGGTATAATTCCCATGGAGAAGATAAGAAGCTTCTCCGCGTTTATCAGGAAATCTAATATTGAATTAACTTTAAAATCATATGAAAAGATTAATCATTTTAATAAAAATTAGACGAGAAGTGTTGTTTCCCTAAAGACAAAAGTCCGCTGCACCAAGCCTCTGTTTCTCTAGCCCGACACCCTCCTTTTCTCTCTCTCTTGATCTGCACCTTCGCTCACAGTGGAACGTCCACCTCCCGTTCTCAATTTTTTACACTGGAAAGAAATTTTATGATTCTCGCAATTCGTCTCGGGATTAAAAAATGGGGAATATTTATGATTTGTTTGATCTAAAGGGGAATATTAAGAGCGGTTTATGTGGAGTATTTGAGACTCTTTAGGCAAACAAGTCTCTGGCTTCTATTGGATGTGGTATTACCATTCCTTTATTGTTTAAGTTTCTAGACTTCCCATTCTGTAATTTAGAAACATTTTTTCTTTTGTAAATACATTCTTAGATAAAAAGCTAAATGCCTTACTTGCCTTTCCATTCTGTAATTTAGAAACATTTTCTCTTCTGGAAATACATTCTTACATAAAAAAGTTCACTGCATTACTTGCTTCCCACAGTTTATTTATCCACACTAACATGTTAGTATTGCAGTTTCTCCACCTCTCAGTGTCTTTCTCACCGTTTTTGCTTCTGTGCATGGAAGATTACATGTTGAACCTAGACCAAAGTAGTCCATCCTGTCTGGATTTGATTCAAGAACTGCATATATTTATATTGTTTGGAATTGTTCACTGAATAGGGATTGTTTGTGGAAGTCAAACTTCTGGTTGTCAAAAAATATATAAAACTGAAAAGTGAGATGAGATGCAATTAGCTACTTCTACAACACAAATGTTTTTCCCCTGGGTTAGAATTATTGATTTATGTAGCTAGTTGGAAAGTACTATAATGGTTTGAATAAAGAGAGAAATACAGGAGTATTTTGTGCTAAGGTGTTTTGGTTGGTCAAGTTTCGCTTCAAGGAGTTTGTGCTGTTGTAAATAGGATTAGTTATTCCTTGTCCAAAGAAAAACAAGAATTAAATGATATTCTGGAGGAGAATTTCAGTTGGAAAATGTATGAGCTGCAATAGTCTAAACTTCATCGAAAAATGCATTAGGAATTAAGCTTATCATTTCTTGAAAAATTTGGAATTAAAGATAAACCCAAGAAGAAGGCTCATAGTGAAAAGGAGCCCCGGATGAAGCACCATCATAGCTGTTTAAAGAATCAAATGCATTCATCATCCAGGAAACAATCAGATTTAGAAAATGTCACTGCAGAAGGGGAAAAGGGGAAGACTAGTAGACAGAAATCTTGATGTTGTAGTATAGCCTCATAAATTGAGCAAATGGAATTAAAGTCTAAAATAGCATGTGTTAAAGTAGAAAAAGATGCAGAAAGAAAGTTATTTTCTGTTATTGTCTTTCATTAGTATAAATACATTCAGTACTTGTAATTAATCCATTCACACGAAAGGTTTTCATTTCATTTTTCCTCTGCTTCTATTCTGTGTTCATCAGAAAATTGACATGGTATCAGATTGAAAATCATTCTTGCTTCTGCAAATTCATCTTCTCATCTCTAAATCTTTGAATTCTTGAAATCTGCATTACAAAATTCTGCTTGAGAATTTTTGTAGTTGTCTTCTTCGTCTTCTTTCATTTCTTGCACTTTCTTGAATAGATTCCCGAAATGGATTCTACCAATTCTGCCACTTCTCCTCGCTCTGTCATAGATTATTCCTCTACTCCTTATTATCTACATCCAAATGACAATCCTGGTGCCCTCCTCGTATCAGAAATTTTTGCTGGAGATAATTACATTGCATGGAGTCAATCAATCACCATAGCATTGACTGTCAAGAACAAGGTGGCATTCATTAATGGTTCGATTGCTGCTACTCCTGCTGATCAACTTGTTCTTCATACTGCTTGGCTGCGTGTTAACAATTTGGTACTTTCTTGGTTAATGAATTCCATTTCTAAAGAAATAAGGCATAGTTTGCTTTATGTTGCCTCGGCTGTTGATCTTTGGAATGAGTTAACAACCAGAAACTTAAGGAGTTAAAAACCAGAAACTTAAGAAGTGATGGTTCAAGAGTTTTTCACTTTAAAAAATCTCTAAGTAGAATAACTCAGGGTTCTTTATCAATCATTGAATACATTCAATACTTGTAATTGATTCATTCAATCCATTCACGAAAGGTTGTCATTTCATTTTTCCTCTGCTTCTATTCTGTGTTCATCAGAAAATTGCTTGATGTTGACGAAAAGGAAAGAGAAGGCAGAGGGTATTGTGATTCAAGTCATCACAATGGGATTGAGTCACACTTCAAGCGCCACAATGTTGCTCCCAAACTTTCAGAGGAAGAGCGGGCTACTAGGCGGTATGAGATGCAAGTGGATGCTGAACTGCATGAAGAGCAAAGATGGAAACGTTTGAGGAAGGCTGAGGAGGACGATGGGTGAGAAACTACCCATGCCAGCTTATCTAGCGGCAGAAATTTCTTGGATGCTGCTCAGAAAAGTATCAATCGTGCTGAAAAAGGGGGAAGCTGGGTAGGTCTGCAGTTGATTGCTGCCTATCCTGAATAGTTTTAGCTGATAACTCCAGGTTTGCTTCTCCGCCTTGGCCCCCCTGCACATGGGATATCTCTCAAGTATTAGCTTTGAACCGTGTATTGAAATATGAATAGGGCGAAGTGATAATCGCATTCTTTCGCAATTTACTTCTCCTTAGGGGCTAATACCTTCCAGTAATACCTGGCTTGAAAATGAGGTGCCAATTACTGACATCTCCAGGTGTAAATGTTATATAACACTCGCCATGTGTGTGTTCTATCACATTTACAAATTAAGGATGACAATGAAAATTCAACCACTCCTTAAGGAATCGATTGGTTTGTTCTGTATCCATTATTGTGGACCCAATTGGTAATGGTGTAGGATGTTGATCGCAGACCTAACACACTAATTGGACCCAAGTTTCATGTAACCGTCATTAAAGGTGGACAAGAAATGGTTATAAGTTCGAACTATGATAATGTTTCGTTCGAACATAAATCATACGATGTTGTTTTTCAAGGGTTACATGTGAACATATAAAATGTTACATTCGAATGGTTCATGTACATTCGAACTTTAACCCACTTACGTTCGAACATGTAAATTATTCGTTTTAACGTTCAGGTAATAGTCATTAACGTTTGAACATGAACTGTTTTAAAATTAAAAATGAAATTTCAAATTAAAAAATATTGAGAATTGAATTAATAAAAAAAAATACTAGATATATTAAATGATATTATTCATTCCATAAAGTATTAAAAAAGTTGTAAAATATGAGTAAAAACTTTATTCATTTCATTACATAAAATTACACTAGATAACTAGATTTTTTATTCATTATTCATTAACAAATAGAATTTTTTTTGTCCATTTCACTAGATATTGTTCATTACGTGAAGTTTAAAATTAAAAATAGAATTTCAAATTAAAAAAGATTGATAATTGAAATACAACAATACTAGATATATTAAATGATATTGCTAATTACATAAAGTATAAAAAAATAGCAAAATATAAATTAAAACTACAAGAAAAGTGCAAAAGAAGTCGGTTGAAGTTGTTTACATAAGTATGTTGACCTTTTCAAAAGTTTTGCCACCCCAAAAGTTAAGCTGCATTAATTGCGCCACTCCAAAAGTTATGCCACGTTAAAGGAATCTAATTTTAGGAACTGCTGATGGGACACATCTCCCTGACACAAGGCATGGGCAACTAACCCAAGAAATGGGGTATAAAAGGTAATTCCCAAGTACTAGGAACTCTCTCTGAACTCTATATTCACTGGCACAAAACTCTAAGATAATAATGACTTTGTCATAGAAGACTCCATGGCCACCACCACGACCCCCGTCTAGCAGTGTTTTCTTTGTATTTGCAGGCTCTAAATTGAAGACCCAAGTTGCTGAGAGCCTGACCCAAAGTTGTGCAAAACACGATGTTAACAGTGATGCCATATGTGGGATCTTCATAGACTTCACGTATCCTTTGTATGCTTGCGAGAACTCATTCTTAGACAACCTGGGGACAAGAGGAAGCAATGTCAATGAACATGGAAGCCAAATTAGCTGCCATGGACTAGCTAGTGGGAAAAGCTAACTGTTCAGGTGGATACCCTACGAAAAGATAACAGGTTGATCAAGGGAACCACCAATGAGGCAAGGAATGACGTGGAACCCAGCAATAGTGAGCATGGTGGGTCCAGAAACTCCAGCGAGGAGGGTCACACAGAGGAGGAAATGATGAACATGCAGAACGATTTGTGTAACCTTAAGGGAAAATACGAGGAGATGGCAAGAAAGATGGGGACCTCGTCATTAATGGACCAACTACTCGCCAACATGGGCCTGCCCTACAGCAAGGAAGTGATCGCGGTGCCCCTACCACCAAAGTTTCAGGTCCCTTTCATGGAAACATATGATGGGAACCATAGACCCACTCGAGCACCTGAAAACCTTCAGGGCACACATGATCCTGCACTGTTTCCCAGGGGAAGTGTGCTGTAGAGCCTTTCCGCTGACTTTGAAAGGACTAGCGAGAGTGTGGTTTGGGTCCCTGATGCTGGGGTCCATAGACAGTTTCGGAGAACTGGCTCATCTATTCCTTGCTCAGTTTATGGCGAGCAAGAGAAGAAGGCGTCCTATGGGATGCCTCACCATCAAACAAGGGGAGGACAAAAGCCTGAAGGCATACTTGTCCAAATTTAACAAGAAGTGCATGACGACTGATGGCCAGGACGAGAAGATAACCCTGGCAGTGCTCCTAGGAGGAGTATGGCCTTGGTCCCAGTTCAAGGCAGAGCTGGCAAGAACGACTCCCGCGACACTAGGGCAGTTCATGGATCAGGTTGACAACTTCAATGCCAGGAACACACTCCAAGCTCTGACCAAACCAAGGAGGAGAGAACTAGAGCGAGTGGACAGTAACTCAAGGCAAGGTTGAGGCGGGATGAAAAATGACCACCCCACCCATGTGAGTGCGAGGGGGCAGGGTAGCACCCCTAGTACAAATCATTTTCCGATTTGTAGATAGCCTAAAAATCATATTCAAAAGGTTATTTTCCCTACTCCATTGTTAAGTACGCAAGTTAAGAACAGAGCACATAATAATTATGCATGTAATTTAGCCTTTGCAAAACATTGAAATGTCCCTCTTTGTTGCCAACTGGCCCAACTCATTTGCATTTTAAGCTTGAAAGTCATTTTTGTGGAAAGGATGTTGTTGTTTAATTACTTATTCTTTGCATTCCTGACTGATTACGGAGTCGCCACAATCGTACATCGGAATCCTCTTTGATAATGCTCTATAATATTCTGTAGTTTTGAAATAAGAAGAAATTCGGGTAGTAGAAGTTTTATATGCTCACATAATGTATCATACTAGTTGAAAGTATTATTCTATTTTTGAGTCAGTGTGTAGAGAACTATTTTCGAGTCAGTATTTTTAAAATAAAAACTATTTATTATCATTTTAATTATTACTTTTTATCATATTTCTTGATACATTATTAAACGATTCAAAAGCTAGACAATTGTTATAAATTTTTTTATTTATTTATAAGTTATTTGGTGTTACGTCATAAATGGTGGAAATGATGATATTTATAGATCAGACTTTGAATAATATTTTTATTTCTTAAAACAAGTTGCAGGACCTTTTTTTTCCCACCCAATAATTATTTTTTAATTTTAAAATTTCAACTTTTCAACTTTTTTGCTAATAATTACATAGTCATTATAATTTTTTAAATTTTTTCAAAAAAATAATTTAATTTTTTTAAATTCTAAAACAAAAAATTATATTACAAAATTATATTACAAGAATATCAAGTATATAACTGGGTCCTCCACTTCAATGCGTCGGTGACTTCTCTCCTGCTAGCTGCTGCTGTGGTTGGCAACAATTATTGTTCTCCAAGACTATCTTGTTCTTATTGTTAGGAGAACAGTAATTGTCGTTTTGCTCGAATACAAAATGAAGTGAAAAGAAACTCCAAAGTGATCTCCTTCATTGGTGATCTCATCCCACCACTCGAAGGCACCACGTGGAAAACACAACAGCCACACTTCATCTGATTCCCAATCTTCACTACCGAGGTCTCCGCAAAATGGAGCCAATCAACCATTGATACAGACCCTCATTGAGATGTAAGAACTGGGCAACGGTCCCAAAGCTTCCCGTTTCAAAACAATACCGATAACCAAACCTGCTAACTTGGCTTTTTTAGGTGGAGGCACTCAGAAACACATCTCATGATTCTCCCTACTTGTATGGATAAACCATCTTGGTAAATTCCCTCCTCTAACTTTAATTGTAGTTATCATTTTTCCACAAAATCTATATAATATAGGAATCATCATACTTAAATTATCGATGAACGATTTGCCACCACTACTTGTATTCATTTGTCGAAGCCCCTTGCAATCCTTCAATACAAGGAATCGCAAATTGGTAAATCTAGTGATACATGCAGGGAGGCTAAGGAAATTGTTACATGATAGATCTAATAATTTTAGCATGGAAAGGCAATGAAGACTCTTGAGGAAATCAACTTCTGCTAGATTACAGTAAGAGATTTTCAATATTTCCAAAGTTGGAAACCCAACAGAGAGGCTCATACCTTGAGTTTTGTTTCTCTTTGACCAAGCCAGCCAGCCCGAACTTGTAGATGATGATGATGACGGTTCTGGAAACTTTCCAAGGTTTGTGCAACACCTTTAACGTGGCAACTTAGAAATGCTTCTAGGGAGATCTCTAAAGTTCTTGCATGACCGTACTGTTATCCTTTCAAGCCCAATGAGATATTCAATTGGTGAAGGGAATTCTTGAATGGGACTGTTTATAAAATTAATTTCCCTTAAACGATGCATTTCTACCACAATATCTAGAAATCTGTCCATACTTGTGCCCGTTAAAACATATAGGCTTTCAAGACATGGCAACTTCAGGCTAGGAAGACGTCTAAGTTTAGAGCAGTTTATAACATCCAAACGAAACAGTGTTTTTAGAAATCCAACGGATTCATGAACCTCACTAAATTGTGACAGCCTAGAAGATCCAAACTCTCAAGATTTTCCATCATTGAGACATCAGGGATGAACGTCAAGTATTCACGGCAAGAAAAATTTATTACTCTCAGATTTTCACAAACCTGGAAAGAAGGACCAATGTATCAGCTTCCAAGAATTACCCATATAATTTTTTTTACAAGTAACTTTTTTTAAAATTAAAATTGATCTAGCATCTAAATTCTTATTTTAAAATCCAGAAAAGAGATACGAAATTTAGATCATAACTTCACCTTTATTCCTTCAAATTGCTTGATTTTACTCTGACACATGTTGAGAACAACAAGTTTCTAAAGACTAAAATTGGACGGCAGAGATGGTGACGAATATCCAGTGGTAGGGCCAGAGATCACTATTGTATCCCGTGGTAGGGCCAGAAGTCACTATTGTATCCCGTGACAAGGCTAGGGGTCACTATTATATCCCGTGACAGGGCAAGATATTAGAGTAAAACAAAATCAGAATCACTTTATCAAAACCAGAATCAGAGTTAGAACAGAATTAGAAAGTCATGACAAAGGTTTTTCAGATACCACTTCATATCAAAACAGAGTACTGAAATAAATTCAGATCATTTCACATTTTCAAAAACAGATTCAAAACATCTTCACATCACATGCACACATTTTCATAAATTTCATATTCGCTCTTTTTGCATAGTTCAGAAAATAGAATGCACAAAAGTAGCTCATGTCTACACCAATCATGACGGAAAATACTTTTATTATACAGATTTTATGTATATGCAGAACACATAATTGAGGCTATTTTCAGATTTCTTTCCAAAAACAAATGTGATACCCCGTATTTACGTATATTTTTATTAAATGATTATTTAAATTATTATAATTAGTGGTTCTTTTATTTGAAATTAAATGTGTTTCTCGTTATATTGTTTTATGATTTTTCTAAGTTGTGAGATTGAAATAATGTGTTTTCTTGATATTAATAATTATTTCGCATTTAAATTAATCTCTAGCTTGAATTTTTTTATCGTTGGGTTTTAACTATTTTATTTTATTAATATTGAGTTGTAGTGTTTTTATTTTGTTTTTATTTATTTTATTGTGCCTTTTTATTTTAAATCAGTTTATTGTTGGATTTTATTATTTTATTTTACTAAGTCACTCCGTTTAAATTATTTAATTTAAATTTGCCGTTTTAGAATATATTTCGTTGGATCAGTTTTGAGACCCAGATTGAAAACATTGGATTTCATTTCTTTCCATTCCTTTTTCTTTTTCCCTTTTCTTTTTCCCTCTCTCTTTCTTCTTCTTTTTTCTTCTTTTCTTTTTCTTTTTCTCCTCCCTATTTTTGCCCCCAGCCCGTGCAAGCCCTCCCCTCTCCTTCCCATCCATTTTCTTCCGTCTTTCCAGTGCACCGCTGCACGCCGGCGTGGCCACCACTACCTAGCCCACCACCTTCCCCTCACGCTGGCAACCTCACCCACCCCAGCCACCAACCCCACACCTCATCCTTCTCTCTCCTAGCCGTGTAGAGCCCGAAATGGCCATGAATTTCTGGGCCGTCGTGCCCCAACCCAACGGCGCAACCACCAGCACCATATTCGCTCTTTTCGCATAGTTCAGAAAACAGAATGCACAAAATTAGCTCATGTCTACAGCAATCATGACGGAAAATACTTTTCTTATACAGATTTTATGTATATGCAGAACACATAATTGAGGCTATTTTCAGATTTCTTTTAAAAAAAAAATGTGATACCCCGTATTTACGTATATTTTGATTAAAGGATTATTTAAATTATTATAATTAGTGGTTCTTTTATTTGAAATTAAATGTGTTTTTAGTTATATTGTTTTATGATTTTTTTAAGTTGTGAGATTTAAATAATTTTTTTTCTTGATATTAATAATTATTTCGCATTTAAATTAATCTCTAGCTTGAATTGTTTTATTGTTGGCTTTTAACTATTTTATTTTATTAATATTGAGTGGTAGTGTTTTTATTTAGTTTTTATTTATTTTATTGTGCCTTTTATTTTAAATCAGTTTATTGTTGGATTTTATTATTTTATTTTACTAAGTCACTATGTTTAAATTATTTTATTTAAATTTGCCATTTTAGAATATATTTCGTTGAATCAGTTTTGAGAACTAGATTGAAAACACTGCACGCTGGCATGGCCACCACTGCCGAGCCCACCACCTTCCCCTCACGCCGACGACCTCACCCACCCCAGCCACCACCCCTACACCTCATCCTTCTCTCTCCTGGCCGTGTAGAGCCCGAAATGGCCATGAACTTACTGGGCCGCCGTGCGCCACCCAACGGCGCAACCACCACCACCATAGCTTCCCCCCTCATTAGCCAACATCCTCCACCAAACTCAACCCCTAACTCACCGATGTTCACCACCACGAAGCCCACCAAGACCCACGGCTTTTCCTCCGTTCTACCGTCGTGCGCCACTGTGCCACCTCACCGCCACCACCATCGGTTTCCCCTTCCACTGGTGACCTTCCCTAGCCAATCTCATGCCCCACCGTGACCCCTAGCCGTCACACTCTCCCACGGCCTTTCTCCACCTTTCATAGCCGATCTTCACTGTGCGCCACCTCCCGTGGCCACCAACCACCACTATTAACTTCACCAACACCCCTAAGCCCTACCCTAGCCTTCCCTAGCCTTCGTTTGCCTTTGTCCAAATTTGGATATTTTGAGACCCACGACCATAGTGCATTTTGCACTGTAACGTTGCCTTTCCACAGCCTTTTTGCAGTTCATTGATCCCTCAGAAATTATTTTATAGTGCTGTAAGTATTTTCCGAACAACTCTTGTGATTTAAATATATTTATGCTTTAGCAAATCATCTGTGATTGGTTTGTTGTGCTGGATTGAGTCCGATGAGTTTGGGGGTCGTTTGGAATGGAGGACGGAGTTGTTTGTTGATTGGATGATGTTGGGTTTGTTGGATATCTTTGTGACCTGTCGCATGCATTGCATAGTGCATGCATGATCATGTTTGTAAAATGAAAAATAGATTTTCCCATAGTGCATGCATATTCATGGATATGAATGAAAAATTGGGTTTTCGTGTGAAAGTAGTGAATTTTTTGGTGCATGTGTATCACGACCCCAAGCAAAGATGGGGCATTATCTCGGTGGAGTTCCTTTGATCACTCGTGAGCGCAATATACTAAGTGACGTCTCCTGAGTTGTCGCTGGGCGACAAAAGGATCGGACGGGATGGTAACGCTCTCGTGCTGACTTCACAGCCCTTATACTGGTGAGGGCTAAAGGATGCTTGGCTACGAATGCGCTGGGTGCGGAATTGGGCATTGCTCGTTACAAAATCACATGCATGGTCGTTACCCATGGTGTAATGAAGGGAGTCAGGGTGTGCGGATGGTCCCTAGGGGAGACCATGGTGCATACGAATTAAAATTGGATATTGGTTTTAATAACGGATATTTGGCCATTTTCTTGGAAAATTGCGAGATTGGATTAATGGATTTTTATATTGGGCCATTTTCTAGAAAAATGGCGGGACTGTTGATTTGGATTGGATTTTTGGGCCAAATGAGATTTTTGGCGTGCGTGAAAAAATTATTCTTTTCGAGAAAATGATGATTTTTGGGTCTCATGCATATGGCATCATATTCAAGCATTTTGTTTGGCATGAATGTATTTTTATCTCTGCGTTTGTTTGGATGATTACTTACATGCGGTACCATTTCTTAGTATCATAAATTTTAATGTAGATGATGAGGAGGCCAAGCTTGAGGATGCGGCTCTGCCGGAGAGTTGATTGGGTGCCTCTTGCTTGTATATGTTGGAAATTATTTTCTTACTTTTAAATTATGTATTTAGTTTATGACTTTTTTACCAGTTAATTGTAATTTTTTTTAGTACGCTTATGTTTAAGCGAATTTATATTTTAAACAATTCTGGTACTTAGTAGACTGGCTTTTATTATCTGTTGCATTGTTTTGTTGTACACGTGTTGCATGTACACACACTTGGTACTTAGCGATGGGATGCGTGACCAGTGTTGTCATCATCCCGATGCCTCGATTTCCACGTGTCCGTACATGGGAGTTGGGGGCGTCACAACAAATATGCATATTTTCAAAATCAACCTCATTTCATATCTTTTATGTAAAGTCTAGTATAGGAACCCCGCTTACCTGAAATTCTTAGTCTTTCAAAAATTCTTCACAACAGTGCTCAATGAATAATCAATCGTCACCTATAGAAAATCATATAACTTCAATAAATCTCCAATTGAACATATAACTTGTAATCGCATCCGAAATATTCAAATCGCCTATTTTAATTCATCATAAACTTAAATTTCTCTTAACCCAAAAATATTATCACTTCCCAAATTCCTCAATATCCAACTTAATCTCTTACTATAGTATTAAATTCCAACTCACCTACTATCCAGTTCTAACTATAAAATATCAAAATCACTACAAGTAGAAAAGTAGAAAATCACAATTTTGGTTAGATCAAAAATATTCTTTTAAAAGGATTCAAAATAAAAATATTTGTACTTACTGTTCACTTTAAAAAAATTCATTTTTAAAATATATATATCTATACTTCTAAATAATATAATTCAACTCTATATTTTGTTTGCTTTATAAGCTATATACTTAATAAAATAAATAAATACATAAATAGATAAATAAATAAAAGTTAAAAACTCTATAAAATGAGCACTAGACGTATAAACATAAAAAATCACCTAAATGGATGTTTTAGGAAAATAAATTGGGAAGTTAAACAAAAAGATTTACAAACAAAATTTCTAAAACATAAAAGAACCCAAACATACGTAAAACTAGGCTAACTAAGAGGGTTGGATCTAGTGTGATAGGGACAATGAAACAGCAAAACAAGTGACTGTGTCTTACGGCTAGACGATGGCGAACGAGTGGCAAATGGCGATGACGCTAGACCTTCGTCACACAAGGGGCTGAGAGCACAACCCATGCTTTATTTCGGGGGTAGAAAAATAGAGGCTTAATGGCAGTGGAGAGGGAATTGAAGGTTGTTTGGTGGTTGAGTGGGTGGAGAAGTTGGGCTGTGGTTCAACGGGAAGGGGGCAATGCTATGTTTTTATGCATGCAAAACCGGGGTTGTTGTGGTGGATAAACGTGCATTGAGGTGGTGACCAAGAGAAGGTACACTGGCGTAACCTGTGTGGTGTTTCCGACGTGTAGGGTGCTGTGGAGGAGCAGGGTAGTGATTTTCCATTCGAGTTGCTACTAGGAGAGGGAGTGGAGCTGCCATTTGGAAGGGCTCATGTGTAGTGGTTGTGCAGTGGTGTTGCGGTTTCGCGTTGGCTAGGCAACGAGGGGTAGGGCAGTGTTGTGGTGGCTAGGCTATTTTCATGGTGTTTCCGAAGATGGGCACGGCTGGAGTGGTGAACTCTTAAGGAGTTTGGGTGGCTGAGGTTCCGTGCATGGACTGAGCAGTGGGTACCTTAAGGTGGTGCAGCGGCAACCCTAGTTTAGAGGAAGAAGATGAATACGAGATCTAACGTGTACGTGTTCTATATATAATGGGGGGTTTTCAGTGAAAATGAATTTGTCCACTCAAATTTCTCAAAATATTAAATGAATTTTTGGTAAACAAAAACTCCAACCTGAAACAAGTGCAATAGAAGAAGAAGAAGAAATAGAAGAAAACCTAAAGAATCTCAGCAGGCAGCCAACGTCGGTTTCAAGCTTCATCTTCTCGTCCTTGAGAAATCCTAAAATCTTTGCCATCTTCTCCATTTGTTGCAGATTTCCGGTGAGATTTTTTATATTGGCAATTGCAGATTCTCCTTACAAAGTAATCAATGCTTAAATTTTCATGAACAAGTAGCACCAAAGATTAATGCTTTGTTTAAGGTAGAATGACAACCACAACTTCTCCCTTTCCTTTGACCTTGGGGTTGGGGCCGGGTGGGGGCACCTTCCAAAGGAAAACAACACTCCAGACAGCTATGTGCTGGACGTTCCTACGCACCCAATTTATCTTCTAAGTTGTGTTTCTGATGTCATTTCTAAATTAATAGAGAGAAATCAATAAAAAAAAATATTAATAGTCTAATATAGACTGTAGTTATACTAAATCACGATAACTAATACTAATATATAACTATATTAATAATCTACTATTAATACTAATATACTATTATATAATTTATAATTAATACTTATATAGTTATATTAAATCACTGATTCACCATAACTAATATTACTAATATATAGTTATATTAATAGTCTAATACTATTATAATTTATATAGTTATACTAATCATATTAAGTTAATAACTAAATCACTATAAGTATAACTATATATATTTGGTATAACTATAAGTATTTAATGTATAACTATAATATATAGTACTAGTATATATTAACATATTATAAAAGTTAAAGTATAAATCATAATATAGAAATTATAATATACTAAATCACTATAACAGTAAAACTAATACTAATATATAGCAATACTAATAGTCTACTATTAATATTATTATATATTTATACTAATTACTATAATACTAATATATAGCTATACAGTATACTTATATAATTGTACTAATACTATTAGTCTATTATACAGTCTAAGACTCTCAATTCTAATATAGGCTATATAGTTATAACTAATACTACTATTCATATTAATACTAATAATGTAGAGTATAATTATACTAACTATTGATTCAACATAACTAATATTACTATTATAATATAGTTATACTAAATTACTAATAGTCTAATACTAATACTATTATATAACTATATTAATTATAAATTCATAATAATTAAATCATTATAAGTCTATAACTATATATATTTAGTATCAATGTATTATTATATTCTTTAATGTATAACTATTAAATATAATATATAGTACTAGTATATATTAATATATTAACATATTATAAGAGTTATAGTATAAATTATAATATATCATATATGTACAAATTTATAATAGTATTAGTATAGTTAACTTAATATGCAATATGTTAGTTAACAAGATTCTTCTCTTAGGTCAAAATTCTCTAATTGGGTTTTCATTTACTTTTCTATTAATTACTTGAACTCTATAAATTCTACTACTTGCTAGCTTTAACAAGCAGCTCTAGTTAAAGGCTTAAGTAACTTCAATTTTTTTAGATAATTTTTCTTGTTCTAAAATATTGTTAAATATTCTGTACATAAAGAGAAGGAAAGGGAAAGAGCATGTATCTCCTATAACGCTTCCTACCAAAAATCCATCAACTCGTTTTAGAAAATAAAAGTAAACTATTATATAGTCATTATAATTTTTCTAAAATTTTAAATAAAAACACAAAAGTAATTCAATTTTTTTAAATTCTAAAACAAAAAATAATATTACAAAATAATATTTCAAAAATCAAAAAAATGTCTGTCTTGTACACATCTAAATAATTTTTCTGCTAGTTGTTGCTGTAGTTGGCAACAATTATCGTTCTCCAAGATAGCTATCTTATTGTTAGGAGAACGGTAATGCCGGATCACTCTTGGATCATCATCATCCATGTTGTCGTTTTGCTCGAATACAAAATGAACTCCCAACTTGTCATTATATTTATCACACTCCACAAATGGTACTGTCCGTCCATCAATTTGAAATGAAACTACAAAGTGATTCCCTTCATTGGTGATCTCATCCCGCCACTCGAGGGCACCACGTGGAAGGCACAGTACTCCATCTAATCCCAGTTCATTTTTAACAAAGACACCGTATTGGCTACGGGAGCTTATTGACGACCATTAATAATAATGATAGACACCGTCAAAAAGTAGAGAGTGCGCCACAGCACAAAAGCTTGCCGTTTCAAAGCAACACCGATAACCAAACCTGCTAACTTGGCATTTTTAGGTGGAGGCACTCGGAAACACATCTCATTCTCCCTAGTTTGATGCCGAAACCATTTTGGTAACTCCCCTCCTCTAATTTTAATTGTAGTTATCATTTTTCCACAGAATCTATATAATATAGGAATCATCATCGTTAAATTATCGATGAAGGATTTGCCACCACTACTTGCATTCTTTTGTTGAAGCCCATTGCAATGCCACAATGTAAGGGATCGCAAATGGGTAAATCTAGTGATACATGATGCAGGGAGGCTAATGAAATTGTTTCCTGATAGAGATAATTCTTCTAGCGTGGAAAGGCAATGAAGACTCTTGAGGAAATCAACTTCTTCTAGATTACAGTAAGCGATTCTCAACGTTCTCAAGGCTGGAAACCACCCAACAGAGAGGCTCTTATCTTGAGTTTTGTTCCCCTTCGACGAAGCCAGCCAGCCCAAATTTGTTGATGATGATGACGACGATTTTGGAAACCTTCCAAGGTTTCTGCAACCCCTAAGATCAAGATACCTGAGACGTGGCAACTTAGAAATGCTTCTAGGGAGATCTCTAAGGTTCTTGCATGACGTTATTGATATCCTTACAAGCCCAATGAGATATTCAACTGACAAAGGCAGTTCTTGAATGGGATTGTTAGAAAACCAAATTACATCTAAACGAGGAATTTCTCCAACAATATTTGGAAATTTCTCCAGACTTGTGCACCCATCAAGTTGTAGGATTTGAAGACGTGGCAACTTCAAGTTAGGAAGGCGTCTAAGTTTAGAGCAATCGCTAACACCCAAAACAGACAGTTTGTTTAAAATTCCAACAGATCGATGAACCTCAACTAAATTGCAACAGCCCTCAACTTTCAAACTCTCAAGATTTGCCATCACTGAGACATCAGGGATGCACGTCAAGTATTCACAATAAGAAAAATTTATTTCCCTCAAATGTTCACAAACCTGGAAAATAAAGGTGAAAGGAACAATATTGTATCAGCTTCCAAGAATTACCAATCTGAATTCTTATTTTAAAATCTAGAAAAGAGATAAGATATTTACCTTTATTTCTTTGAATTGCTTGATTTTACTGTGACTCATGTTGAGAGTAACAAGTTTCTGAGGATGAAAATTGGACGGCAGAGATGGTGATGGGTATCCATCCCAATCAAGCAATATTAGCTCATTAGACAAACTTTTAGGACTATTTGAAAAGCGTGCATGACGGATTATAAGCAGTCTAAGCCTTTTCATTCTTGTAAAGGCTCTAGGATTCAGCAAAATATCTTTTTGCCCGAACAAATCTAGCTTTATGCCTTGAATTGCATTGTAAGTTCCCTAAAAAGTCATAGAACAAGTGGACTAAAAAATATTAGGACTCAATTGATAGAAGAAAAATGATAAAATGATAAAATTGATAGAACAAGTGGACTATAGTGCTCTTACCGTATTTTCCATAAGAACACGGAGAATATCCTCATGAGACCATAATCGGCTTCGCTTTCCTGGTTCGTCGAGAGATTCTTGATGAACAATATTCCTACCCATCAATTGTATCATGTCATGTATCTGCAATTGGTCGTATTGATCAACATTCACCAAAGATCTTTCAATGAGAACTTGTATTCCATGAACTGCATGAAAATTGCTTGCTTCCAAAAATTTAGTTACATCATCTTTGTTTTCTCCCTGAAAGAAACACGCAATATCAAGGAAGATAGCCTTCTCATTGTCCTCCAGTGCATCAAAACTTATCTTAAGTATTTCATATATCTTTTTATTAAGTCTACTTTGTAATTTACGTATTATGCTTTCCCATACAAGTTTGCTTCCACCACATAGGAGAGGTGCCAGCACCACTAGAACCTGGGGAAGGCCCTTGGCGTACTGAACCACACGATCCGTGAGCTTCTCATACCCTTCTTCAGGATAAGATTTATTGAATACATTCCAACTAAGAAGTTGAAGAGCATCAGCCTTACGTAGTCCTTGGACCTTGTATTTTCTTTCTACCCGGCCATGGTAATCTAGAACACATTGATCTCTAGTTGTAATAATGATTCGACTTCCTGGACCAAACCAACTCTTATCTCTTGCTAATTTTTCAAGTTGTTCCACCTCATTGACATCATCAAGAACTAAAAGAACTTTCTTATGGCAGAGCCTCTCCTTTATTACAGTAATTCCTCTATCCACACTTCCCACGTTTAAGTTGGTATTCATGCCCAATATCTCAGATAGAAGTGTTTCTTGTAATGGAACAAGGCCGGACCGGTTTGTAGTTTCTCGGACGTCAGCAAGAAAGCAGCAACTTTGAAATTGATGAGCAAAGGAGTTGTATACAACTTTTGCGATAGTGGTTTTACCTATTCCACCAATTCCATGGATTCCAACCATGCGAACGTCATCATTCCCAACACTCAACAACTTACTCATGGCCCTTATGTGAGAATCTAATCCGACTGGGTTCTTCGCAACATCTAAAAATGTGCGCTTCATTAATATACTTGATATCTCTTCTACAATGCGTTGGATAAAATCGGACTCATGCCTGCATGCCATTCAAACAGGACAATCTAGAAATCTTACTGTTACATATAAAAAGCATCTCAGGATCAATCTTGAAATTGCTAATTAAGAAGAATCTGATCAAGGCTTTCTTTAGTGCCACAAATATAGAGGAATTAAGAAATGAAAAGTAAAGCAGCTAGAAGGAATTGGAACCGATTAAGTGCAGTTACCATAAAATCAGAGAGAAATGAAAAAGAGGAGAGAGACCTCTTTGGTTACACCTCATGTATTTGATATCAATGCTTGCATTAAAAAAAACTAAAAGCGTACCCATTGTTCAAATGCCAACCGGACAAATTGGCCGCTTCTTTGAGAGCCACCTTCCACGTCAACACCCTTTGTATATCATCCTTGAATTTCTTTTCATGCATATCCATCACTTCTCCAAACTGTTTCCGCACATATGAAGGATCCACATCGTAGAAAATGGGTTGAACCATTTGGCCGATCGATTTCCGACACTTGAGAACCTTGACAAGTTCATCTAAGCACCACGTGGAAGTGGCGTAGTTCTTAGAGAAGATGATGATGGAAATTTTAGATTGTTCAATGGCTTCCAAAAGTGCTAGGGAGATTTCGTCTCCCTTCTGAAGATCCACGTCATCTCTGAAGGTTTTGATCCCCTTTTCAATGAGAGCGTGATGTAGATGACCGGTAAAGGTATTGCGGGTATCTTCCCCTCTGAAACTCAGAAACACATCATGAATCCAAGGATGGGAAGAAGAAGGGGAGGTGAAGGAGACATTTGTGATGGCCATGGAAGAGATTGAAATCTTGGTAGCTTCTTTGAAGGAAGAAGGGTCACGAGTTATTGAGTGGAGAGAGATATGTGAGAAAGGAGCTTTATATTAAGGAAGTGGATCAAAATGGTTTGAGTGGGTCACTGTCACTGTGTAATTAAACTCTCATGAAATTTCCTAGGCATTACCAATGAAGCTGCTACTTTCAAACTGATCAGCAATTTTCTTCTTCTTTGTCAAAAAAGGGTATGCATTACGCGTCGCTTCGAAGAAAAACTTGCCCTCAGTCTTTATCTCTCCCATCTCTCTGTCTTTCACGGAAGGATCCAACAAAGTTCACAACACTTGCTTTTTCTTTCTATAGCTTTTTCTCCCATTGCTTGGAAAATAATGACCCCCCGAAAGGATCCAACAAAGTTCACAGCACGTCTTTTCTTTTTGAATACCTTTCATTACATTTCTTTCACCGAAGGATCCAAGAAAGCTCACAACACTTGCTTTTTCTTTCTATAGATTTTTCTCCCTTTGCTTGGAAAATAATGACTCCCGTAAGAATCCATGGTTTCTTTAGTGAGTACCCCACACGTGTTTTCTTTTTGAATACCTTTAATAGACAATTTGTTGCTTGCAGGAATAATTGAAAAAGAGGCCAGAGACACTCAATTGGGTCAACTCAGAGTTAAGAACGTGTGACGCACATAAAACAAGGAAGAATGGATGTTTGTTCCCATGGAGAAGCTTGGGAATCACATGATTTACTTCAGGCTATAAGCTTTGATGTAGTCGTTCAGTATAATTTGTAGCGGTAAAGCCACTTTTATGGACTTTTATGGGTCAAAAATGGTGGCTAGTTGAGCTTGCATTCACATTTGCTTCCGCCATCTTCCACTTGCTTCCGCTATCTTCCACTGCCACCTTTATGGGTCAAAAATGGTGGCTAGTTGACAACCTACATCAAGCTTGCGTTCACATTTGTTTCCACCATCTTCCAGTTGCTTCCGCCATCTTCCACCTCCTTTAACTCCTATAAATACATGTTTTTGCTTTAAGAAACCTATCCCATTTTGAAAGAAAAATTTAGAGAAAGAGAGAGAGTTTTAGAGAGAAAAATAGTGAGGTTTCTCCTATATATTGTCTCTCCTTTTATAAGAAAGAGTGAGTTTTCTCCTTTTATAAGAGAGGGTATTGTCAATTGTGCTCTCCTTATTCAAGAGAGAAATTCTTGTAATCCTTTTGCTATAAGTGAAATTCTTCTACAATTGGAGTTCCTTATTATTTCTTTTATTCTTTCTCATTTCTACTTCAGTTGTAATTGTATGCCTCGTACCACAACCTCCTAACAGTGGTATCAGAGCATCAGGTTTATAGCCGGTTTTCGTGCTATAGTTAGATCCAGTTTGTGGAAAGGAGGCATCTTCAATAATGGCGACGAAGTACGAAATAGAGAAGTTCAATGGGAGTAATTTCTCATTGTGGAAAATGAGAATAAAAGCAATTTTGAGGAAAGATAATTGCTTGACAGCAATTGGAGATAGACCCGATGAGATCACTGACGACGGCAAGTGGAACGAGATGGATGGCAATGCTATTGCTAATCTGCACCTAGCACTAGCTGATGGAGTATTGTCAAGTGTGGAGGAGAAAAAGACAGCAAAAGAGATATGGGATACTCTGACAAAATTGTACGAGGCCAAATCACTACACAACAAAATTTTCTTGAGAAGAAAACTCTACACCCTTCGGATGATGGAGTCAACTATGGTGACAGACCACATCAACACCCTCAACACTTTATTTTCACAGCTCACAGCAATGGGGCATAACATAGAGACGAGTGAACGTGCTGAAATTCTACTTCAAAGTCTACCTGACTCGTATGATCAACTCATCATCAACTTAACCAACAACATTGAAGTTCTAGTCTTCGATGATATTGCAGCTGCGGTTCTTGAAGAAGAAAGTCGGCGCAAAAGCAAAGAAGATAGACCAGGAGGTTGACAACAAGCCGAAGCTTTGGTAATGACAAGAGGGAGATCAACGGAACGTGGCCCCAGTGGGAGTCAAAATCAGAGTAGATCAAAATCCAGAAGTAAGAAGAATGTCAAGTGTCATCACTGTGGCAAGAAAGGGCACTACAAAAGGGAGAAGAACGAAGAAGCCAAAGGAAAAGGCCCTGAGTTGTCAAAAGCTCAGGATTGTGTAGCAAGCACCTCAGATGATGGTGAAATTTTATACAGTGAGGCAACAACAGTTACTGAAGGTAGAAGAAGATTCGCTGATGTCTGGCTTATTGACTCACCGGAGAGAATGGTTCCATCAATATGAACCTATCTCAGGAGGATCTGTGTTCATGGGAGACGATCATGCCTTGGAGATTGCTGGTATTGGTACCATCAAATTAAAGATGTGTAACGGTACAGTTCGCACCATTCAGGAGGTACGACATGTGAAAGGCCTGAAGAAAAATCTATTGTCTTTAGGACAATTAGATAATAGTGTGTGTAAAACCCATATTCAAGATGGGATCATGAAAATAGTTAAAGGCGCACTTGTAATGATGAAAGCGAAAAAGATAGCTGCAAATTTGTACATGCTTAAAGGAGAAACACAACAAGAAGGAGAAGCATCCACTGCGTTGGCAAGTTCGGCAGAAGAATTAACAATGATGTGGCACCGTAAGCTTGGCCACATGTCGGAACGAGGTTTGAAGATTCTTGCTGAACAAAAGCTTCTCCAGGGCTCAAAAAGGTTTCATTACCCTTTTGTGAGCATTGTGTTACTAGTAAGCAGCACAGATTGAAATTCAGTAGTTCCTCTGCTAGAAGTAAAGCTATCTTAGAACTAATCCATTCTGATGTTTGGCAAGCACCAGTTTTGTCCCTAGGAGGAGAAAAATACTTTGTGTCATTTATTGACGATTACTCCAGGAGATGTTGGGTGTATCCAATAAAAAATAAAGCAGATGTATTTCCAGTTTTCAAAATATTCAAAGCGCGGGTTGAGCTTGAATCTGAAAAGAAGATCAAGTGTTTAAGGACAGACAATGGAGGAGAATATACTGGCATTGAATTTGATAGCTTCTGTCAACAAGAAGGTATCAAAAGGCAGCTCACGGTGGCATACACTCCACAACAAAATGGAGTAGCAGAGCGGATGAACAGAACCTTGTTAGAACGAACAAGAGCAATGTTGAGAACTGCGGGAATGGCCAAGTCATTTTGGGCAGAAGTAGTCAAGACTGCTTGTTATGTGATCAATCGGTCACCATCAACCGCAATTGATCTGAAAACGCCGATGGAGATGTGGACTGATAAGCCAGCTGATTATTCTCACTTACATACATTTAGAAATCCTGTTTATGTTATGTACAACGCCCAAGAAACATCAAAGCTAGATCCAAAATCTAGAAAATGTATTTTCTTAGGGTATGCTGATGGAGTCAAGGGGTATCGCCTGTGGGATCCCACTGCCCGCAAGGTGCTAATCAGCAGGGATGTTGTATTTGTAGAAGATAAGGTACAAGAAAAAGAAAATGATAGTGCTTCAAAAGAGAAACCAGAGACTACTACAGTTCAAGTTGAAGAAAGACAAGAATTAGAAGTTCCAGATTCTTCTGAAGCAATATCAGAGCACGAAGAACGAGAACAAACTGAGTGTGCAATTCCACAAGTTCGACAATCAACTCGGGAGAGAAGAGAACCAGCTTGGCACTCAGAGTACATCATGGAGGGAAATGTCGCATACTGTCTACTAACAGAAGATGGAGAACCGTCAAATTTCCATGAGGCTACAAATAGTCAAGAAGCTTCTCTGTGGATGGTTGCAATGCAAGAAGAAATTGAAGCTCTCCATAAAAACAAAACATGGGATCTTGTACCACTACCACAAGGAAGGAAAGCCATCGGAAACAAATGGGTTTACAAGATCAAATGAAATGGCAATGATCAAGTGGAGCGGTATCGTGCTAGATTGGTGGTGAAAGGATTCACTCAGAAAGAAGGCATAGACTTCAACGAAATATTCTCTCCTGTTGTTCGACTCTCAACGGTTCAAGCAGTCATTGCGATGTGTGCTACATTTGACTTGTACTTAGAACAACTGGACGTGAAAACTGCATTTCTTCATGGAGAAATTGAAGAAGAAATTTACATGCTCCAACCAGAAGGTTTTGAAGAAAAAGAAAAAGAGAACTTGGTTTGCAGGTTGAACAAATCTCTATACGGTCTCAAACAGGCGCCGAGATGTTGGTATAAGAGATTTGATTCCTTTATCATGAGCCTTGGATACAACAGACATAGTTCAGATCCTTGTGTTTACTACAAGAGATTTGGTGATGGTAATTTCATTATTCTGTTGTTGTATGTTGATGACATGTTGGTAGCAGGCCCCAACAAAGATCGTATTACAGACTTAAAGGCACAGTTGGCTAGGGAGTTTGAAATGAAGGACTTGGGACCAGCAAACAAGATTCTAGGGATGCAAATTTACCGAGACAGAAATAATAGAAAGATATGGCTTTCTCAGAAAAATTATTTGAAGAAAATCTTGCGACGCTTCAACATGCAAGATTGTAAGCCAATTTCTACCCCTCTTCCTATTAATTTCAAGTTATCCTCAAGTATGAGTCCTAGCAATGAAGCAGAGAGGATGGAAATGTCTCGAGTACCGTATGCATCAGTAGTGGGTAGCTTAATGTTCGCTATGGTTTGTACAAGACCAGACATTGCACAATCAGTGGGAGTGGTTAGTCGATACATGGCGAATCCTGGTAAAGAGCATTGGAGTGCTGTAAAGAGGATCCTGAGATATGTCAAGGGTACCTCAAATGTCGCATTATGTTATGAAGGATCAGACTTTACTATCAGAGGCTATGTTGATTCAGATTATGCAGGTGATCTTGACAAGAGCAAGTCCACCTCAGGTTATGTGTTTACTCTTGCTGGAGGAGCTGTAAGCTGGGTTTCAAAATTGCAGTCTATCGTGGCTACTTCTACAACGGAGGCAGAATATGTCGCAGCTACACAAGCTAGCAAAGAGGCAATATGGTTGCAAATGCTACTGGAAGAGCTCGGACACGTACAAGAGAAGGTTGATTTATTTTGTGATAGTCAGAGCGCTTTGCATTTGGCAAAGAATCCAGCATTTCATTCAAGGACAAAGCACATATGAGTTCAGTATCACTTCGTTCGTGAGAAGGTGGAAGAAGGAAGTGTGGATATACAAAAAATCCATACAAAAGACAACCTAGCAGATATATTAACAAAGCCAATTAATAATGACAAGTTTATCTGGTGTCGATCCTCCTTAGGCCTAGCAGATATGTAAGCGGCATGGAGATGGAAAGTGTAGAAAAGATAGAAGGATTACAAAAGTGACTTTAAGTGGGAGATATGTAGCGGTAAAGCCACTTTTATGGACTTTTATGGGTCAAAAATGGTGGCTAGTTGAGCTTGCATTCACATTTGCTTCTGCCATCTTCCACTTGCTTCCGCTATCTTCCACCGCCACCTTTATGGGTCAAAAATGGTGGCTAGTTGACAACCTACATCAAGCTTGCGTTCACATTTGTTTCCGCCATCTTCCAGTTGCTTCCGCCATCTTCCACCTCTTTTAACTCCTATAAATACATGTTTTTGCTTTAAGAAACCTATCCCATTTTGAAAGAAAAATTTAGAGAAAGAGAGAGAGTTTTAGAGAGAAAAATAGTGAGGTTTCTCCTATATATTGTCTCTCCTTTTATAAGAAAGAGTGAGTTTTCTCCTTTTATAAGAGAGGGTATTGTCAATTGTGCTCTCCTTATTCAAGAGAGAAATTCTTGTAATCCTTTTGCTATAAGTGAAATTCTTCTACAATTGGAGTTCCTTATTATTTCTTTTATTCTTTCTCATTTCTACTTCAGTTGTAATTGTATGCCTCGTACCACAACCTCCTAACATAATTCCCATGGAGAAGATAAGAAGCTTCTCCGCGTTTATCACTTAATCTAATATTGAATTAACTTTAAAATCATATGAAAAGAGTAATCATTTTAATAAATATTAGACGAGAAGTGTTGTTTCCCTAAAGACAAAGGTCAGCCGCACCAAGCCTCTGTTTCTCTAGCCCGACACCCTCCTTTTCTCTCTCTCTTGATCTGCACCTTCGCTCACCGTGGAACGTCAACCTCACGTTCTCAATTTTTTACACTGGCAAGTTACTCCATCTCCACTTTCCTTCACCACCCCCCTTCTCCTCTCTCTCTCTCTCTCTCTCTCTCTCTCTCTCTCTCTCTCTCTCTCTCTCTCTCTCTCTCAAACACTCCATCAACACCTCACGTTGTCTCGGTGTTAGGCTAACTTTGAAAACCAAGGAACACCATCAGACTCAGCATGACCCCTCCACATTGCCCAGCTCCTCTGCCACTCATGACATCACACGAAATTACTAGTAAGTCTCAATCCTCATCTCCCTCCCTCCCTTTCTCTCTCTATACGGTTTTAGCTCTCTCTAAACAATCATCTTTCTTTCCTAAGCCTACCACCCACAACCAATGGAAGCTGCTATGCCACAAGCCCAGCCACACAACAACATTCAACCTGTGCATGTTCCATCACCGAGTCCAATCAAACACCACTTCAAGCCTGGTGAGGTATCCCTTTTACTTGTGTACTTGTCATTTCAATTGTGATTAGTTTGGAGTTTTTTGGTTAAATAGACTTGGTGGCCGTAGTGGAGTTGAATGTGCATTTTGTTTTGTTACCATTGTTGGTTGATTCGTGGTAAATTGAGGTCCTGGAGGTTGGTCGCAAGGGTATCAACAGAGGGAGAATGATTCTTTTGGGTCATTTGCTATGGTTGTGCTGAAATAAAATTGAGAACTTGGTCATGCATGTCTCTGGTAGTCATAAATTTAAGCTAGATGTTTAGAGCACCGAAATTGATTGTAATTGGTTAGAGGAGTGGATTCTAGCTCTTCTTAGGTTATCATTCGAGTTATAGAATTTTGTTAGGTTGGTCTTGTATTGGTACGAGTTATTAATGTTTGTGACATTGTCTAGATTAGGTCGTGATTTTGGTTTTCTTGAGTTCAAAACTTAGATTGTGACGCCCCCAAATCCCCACGCCCGAACACGGGGAAATCGAGACGTCCGGATGGTGACAACCCGGGTCACCATCCCATCGACGGGTGCCAAGTGTGTGCAAAAGCAACATATGTGCACGAAGAAACACGCAGCGGATAACGAAAGCCATAACTAAGTACCAGAAGTTTTCTTAACGTAATACAAGCTGTTTAAAACGTACATAGATAAAATATTACAAAACACAAATACAGTTTTAAACAAATATGAATCAAAGCATCAGCAACCCGGCGGAGCCGCATCCTCGGGCTCAGCCTCCTCCTCTTCGTCCTCTAACTCTGCACCAAAAGCTACGGAACCAAGAATGGTACCGCAGGTAAGTAAAACCCAAACAATACCAGATAAAAACACATAAAACTCAAACAAGATGCATGAAACATGCCCAATGCACAAAGCCCATAAAACCCAAGTTTTCCACACACGCCAAAAACCCATCTGGCCCAAAAACACGCCAAAAGTCACATTTGGCCGCCAAAAGTCCATTTGGCCCAATATCTCGCCAGAAGTCCATCTGGCCCAATATCTCGCCAGAAGTCTATCTGGCCCACGCCAAAAGTCCCATTTGGCCTCACAAACCATTATCCAATTTTAACCGTATGCACCATGACCTCCCCTAAGGGTCATCCGCACACCCTGGCTCCAGTGTCACACCGTAGAGTACCACCACGCACGTGACACCTAACAAGCGATGCCCAGTTCCGCGCCCCGCGCGTTCGTAGCCAAGCATCCTCTAGCCCTCGCCAGCGAAGGGCCACGGAGTCGGTGAGTAGGGCGATGCCCGGTTCCGCGTCTGGCGCATTCGTAGCCAAGCATCCCCTAGCCCCGCTCCCGTCATCGCTCTCGACAACTCAGGGGACATCACTCAGTTTATTCCGCTCCCGAGTGACCAGAGGAGCTCCACCGAGATAATAACCCATCCCGGCTTGGGCTCGTGATACACACGCACCCGCAATACACTTACGCCAATACACAGGCTTTTCACATAAATCCACAAACACACGTGCATGCACCATGTAATGCCATAACAATGCATACTAAAATAATCCAACAATCATAAATCAAATAAACAGGCAACTCCGTCCTCCATCCATCCGACCCCCGAAACTCCTCGGACTCAGTCCGGAATCAACAACCAACAACAATAAATAATTGAATGAGCAATATATATTAAAATCTGAAAATAGGGTTTGGAAAATACTTACAGCGCTATATGGCAATTTTAGAAAACACGCGGCGTCGCAAACGGCGCCGGAAAAGCAACGTCACAGTGAAAATTCACTGTGGCCGTGGGTTGTGAAAAACTCACTTTCGAACGGGGACAAACTAGGACACGAAATTGATAGGGAATGGTCTAAGGATGGTTGTGAAGCTATTGGAAGTGGTGGTTGGCCGTGGGTGGCGGCGGAATCGCCGGAAATGGCCGGATTACCCAAAACGGAAAGCTAGCTCGTAGGAGCTGTTCCGGTGGTCGTTGGAGGCCGGAAATGGGTGGGTTAGGACGGCAAGGATTCGGTGATGAAGTGGTGAAGAAGTGGTGGCCGGAGGTGGAGCGACGGTGGCGGATCGGAGCAAAATCCGTGCGCCCTTCTTGGAGCTTTTCCGGCCAAATGGCCGGCCGGTTGGGGGTGGGCTTTGGAGGGGTGGTGCGCCGGAGGGAGGGGAAGAGAATGGGACTGGTGGGGGGTCAAACGGTGGCCGGACGGCGGCGGTCTGAGCTGTTGAAGGGACGTCCGGCGTGAGGGAGAGGGAGGAGAGAGAGAGAGAGCTCGGGGGGGGGGGGTTCGGACGCGGGGAAGAAAGAAAAGAAAAAAAGAAAAAGAAGAAAAAAGAAAAAGAAAGGAAAAAGAAGAGAAGGGAAAAAGAAAAAAGGAAAAAGAGAAAAAAGAAAATGATGTGAAAAGAAATGAGGTCCAATCCTCACTCCGGGAAAACGAAACAAACCGCCGAAAAAGATTAAAAACCACAAAAACAACTAAAAGAAATAAAACACAACATCAAATAAATTAAAAACCAATTTTAAAACGCAAATAAATTAAAATAATAAACGAATACATTAATTAAATAAAAACAATTATTTAAGCGAAAATACACTTAAAAGCGGGTCATCACATAGATAATATACTGTACAAGTCAGGCAAGCAATGCTCATATACTAGACTTTGCCTGTGACGTGGATTTTATGAAAACCTGCATATTTTATTATGAAAACAACCTTAGTTGTTTTATGCACTAGTTTCTGTATCTAAATTTTAATATCTAACATTTTACCATAATTGGTATAGACATGAGCAAATTTTTGTACTTTGTTTCTCTACTATATGAAATATGAATATGAAGTATGAAATGTTTATCTAATTATATAATATTTATCTGCTTAGTACTCTATTATGATATGATATTGTACATGAAAATCCTCAGGTATAAGATTCTACTCTACTTTGATTTATGGCCCTTGCCATGGGATAGAATAGTGACCTTTAGCTCTACCACGGGGCATAAAAGTGCCTTCGGTCTTGCCACATGATACAATAGCAGCCACTAGCCCTGCCACGAGATACAATAATGGCATCTATTATAAGTGCAATCACTTTGTTACCATAGGATGCAAAACCCTGCCATAGGGTAAACATGGCTTCTATTTTGAGTGCATCACTTTGGTAACAAAACAATGATTTATGTTTTGCTTGCTAATTGCAAACATGCACAACCCTATCACAGGGGTAAACATGGCCTATGTTTATATTGCTTTTATGTTATTTCAGTTATGTTTGTGTTTAAGGTCTTTTGTATATGTTATTATTGTAATAAAATGTTTCTGAAAATATCACTGTCATAATTTTTAGAATTGTTTGTTTCTGATTTTGTAACTACATCATGTTTACACATTAGTATGGATTTGGTACTTACTAAGTTGTTGATAACTCACCCAATTATATTCATTATTTTTTAAATGACTTAAAGATTTTAACTAGGGACTAGGAATATGAAGCATGTGCGAAATTAGTTAAGCATAGAGGAATAAGTGCTAAAGGGTACAAGTGATTCATGGAGAGGCTGGCTAGTTTGGGTAGTAGAGTGTTATGAGAATACTTAACTACTATTCATTATTTTATCATTACTTTTTACCTAATTTTTAGTATTTTATACTACTATTCACTACTATTTAATATTTTATCATGATTTTTTTACTATTATTGATAGAATATCTTAAATTACCTCACTATCCTAACATAACCATATTATAAAAAAAAATTTTATTTTTCTTTGAGTAGTATTTTGAAATATTGATGACTTTTCTTGAAATTTTGGAGATATTCTTTATTATCTATGTTGGAGGAACTCTTAGATTTCTTTGTGGAGGAACTTATATACTTTGTTTAAAGGAGTCTACGTGTTAAAGAGATGCTTCTTGTGTTATTTGCAATTGTATCTATATTGTTGGGAAGTGATTTTGACGTGATAGGAACTAATTTCATGATCTTTTCGGATCGGAATGTTATAAACAGTATCAGAGTCTATCCTAACTGAAAATATAAGACTTAAGTCGTGCCACCTACGATAGACTTATCTGACAAGAATGTTGGAAATTTAAAGGGAGGGAGATAGTGATATCCCATAAGATAAAGATAAGGAGATACTCCATAGGATAAAGATAAAGATAGGTTGTGTTACTGTGTATGAGATCCCAAATTGTTTAGGAATGAAAAGTTATTACTCTTTATAATGTTTTAATGTAATTCTAATTGATCATTGATTAATTCTTTTATAATATAAACCATATGGGGGGAGTTACACTATATACATTACTTAAATGTTAAATTTTGATCGGTAAGATTCAAATTTTAAAGATTTAAACAAATCCACGATCAAGTAATAAACATAATTAAAAATAAAATAAAATTACAAAATCATTTTTTTATTTTCTTGCACACCGAGTGAGATGATGGAAATAAGGACATTTCATCGTGTCTATTTGGCTATTGTGCAGAAAAGATAAATAAGTATAGATTGTCATTAGGAAAGATATTACATGATTCAATGTAAATTATATGAGTTTTGCAAGCTATAAGTAAGTTTGTACATTAATTCGTACACCGATAATTTTTTTATTTAAAAAAAATATTAAAAAAATTTTGAGTGAACAAGAAAATCTTCTATTTCATAAAAATTATTTTCGTCTATAATTCATATGATTTTGTTAAATATATACGTTAGATATGATATGAGTGCGCAAATTGATACACAAGCTCTTCTCCAAATTATATTACAAGTCAACTGCTGCATATTAATTGCTCACAACATTGCTCCCCGTTAATTGGGCGGAGTTGGATTCATGTGGCCATGCCACAATCCGGCCAATTATCTACGTAACCGTTAACCTCCAAACCGCTCCATGGTCTGCTACGGCGGTGGCCGAGGAAGCTTGCTCTGTGTCTTCTAATTCGTAGCATATATTAATAACTATGATATATCTATAGATGGAGAAGAAAGGTTAAGGAAGAGAGAGAGAATGTTTTTGAAATTCTTGAACAAGAAAGTATGGCACACGGGGAGCCTGAGAAATATAGAAAAGAAAACGTGTGGAAGGCGGAGCAAAAGCATGACGCCGAGCAGAAGAAATTGGATGAGCTCCGCAAGTAGATCCAGGAGGAGCGGGAGCGCTCCGAGTTTCGTCTCCTTCAGGAGCAGGCTGGCCTCGTTCCGTACGTTTTTCAACCCCCACTTCTTCTTCTCCTCCTCTCTATAAATAAATATTATTATCCATTTAAGTCTCGAGCTTTTGAAATTAAATTTTTGAAACTTTTGCTGTAAGCAGGATAGATTGGAATTCCTGTATGATTCGGGATTAGCTGTAGGGAAGGGTGGTAATTCCGAGGGATTCAAGGCTCTCGAATCATTCCCCAAGACAACCTCTGGCGCCGAATCCACCGCGGACACTGCGAAGGCGTCATCCTCGTCAGCCGTGCCGGGGGCTTTGTTCGAGGAGAAGCCCCACTCTGCCAACGATGCCTGGAGGAAACTCCATTCCGACCCTTTGCTTATGATCCGGCAGCGTGTGCAAGAAACCCTTGCCCGCATCAAGAACCCTCTGTCCAGGTGGCCAAGATTCGCAAATCTCCGTATGTCCTCTCTTCTTATTCTTCTTCTTTGTCTCTTCAAGTCAAATTTTCAAGCTTTTTTTTTTTTTTTTTGGGGGGGGGGGGGGGGGGGGGGGGGGGAATAGCCTGTCAAATGGAGGCCACCCAGATTCTCAAATATATGCTACGGAATTCGAATGGATTGTCTTTCGACTTTGAAAGAAATTTTATGGGGTTCTATTCTCGCAATTCATCTCGGGATTAAAAATTGGGGAATATTTATGATTTGTTCGATCTAAAGGGGAATATTAAGAGCAGTTTATGTGGAGTATTTGAGTCTCTTTAGGCAAACAAGTCTCTGGCTTCTATTGGATGTGGTATAAGTTGATGCTATTGAATCATTGATGGGAAAGTTTCTTTACCTATAAAAAAAAAAAAAAGTGATGGGAAAGTTTCTGGTAGAACAGTTTAGAAGCTGTTGATGAAACCCTAGTCACTTTTGCTGTTTCGAGGAACTAGATTGTAAAAAGAGTTTACAATCTAATCTTTACCCTTTCTGAATTCTGAGCCACTATATTGGATCTCGCGGAACCAGACTATGCTCATTTTAACTTGCTAAATTGACTAAAATACTTGCATCTAGTCAATGCAGTGCTCATAAGACAAACAGGAACCATTGCGTAAAAAGAAGTGCTAAATCATATTATCAGTTGTTTCTTAAGGATTCTATAGTGTCTATAGGTCTAGGTGATACGAGACCACAAAGGGAATGTGTTGAGATTCTTTCAACTTGAAAACCATTAAGGAAGACAGCTTGAAATCTCTGCCTGGTGTATTACCATTCCTTTATTGTTTAAGTTTCTAGACTTCCCATTCTGTAATTTAGAAACATTTTTTCTTCTGTAAATGCATTCTTAGATTAAAATAAAAAATTAAAAAAAAAAAAAAGGTTAAATGCATTACTTGCCTTTACATCCTGTAATTTAGAAACATTTTCCCTTCTGGAAATACGTTCTTACATAAAAAAGTTCACTGCATTACTTGCTTCCCACAGTTTATTTATCCTCACTAACATGTTAGTATTACAGTTTTTTTTTTTTTTTATATATTTTTATAAGTAAGTAGTAGTATTACAGTTTCTCCACCTCTCCCTGTCTTTCTAACTGCTTTTGCTTCTGTGCATGGAAGATTACATGTTGAACCTTGACCAAAGTAGTCCATCCTGTCTGGATTTGATTCAAGAACTGCATATATTTATATTGTTTGGAATTGTTCACTGGATAGGGATTGTTTGTGGAAGTCAAACTTCTGGTTGTCAAAAAATATATAAAACTGAAAAGTGAGATGAGATGCAATTAGCTACTTCTACAACATAAATGTTTTTTTTCCCCTGGGTTAGAATTATTGATTTATGTAGCTAGTTGGAAAGTACTTTAATGGTTTGAATAAAGAGAGAAATACAGGAGTATTTTGTGCTAAGGTGTTTTGGTTGGTCAAGTTTCGCTTCAAGGAGTTTGTGCTGTTGTAAATAGGATTAGTTATTCCTTGTCCAAAGAAAAACAAGAATTAAATGATATTCTGGAGGAGAATTTCAGTTGGAAAATGTATGAGCTGCAATAGTCTAAACTTCATCGAAAAATGCATTAGGAATTAAGCTTATCATTTCTTGAAAAATTTAGAATTAAAGATGTTTCTGATTGTTCTCAATTATGCGTTCATTTGTTAGGTTGAAGAACAGAAACCCAAGAAGAAGGCTCATAGTGAAAAGGAGCCCCGGATGAAGCACCATCATAGCCATTTAAAGAATTAAAAACATTCATCATCCAGGAAACAATCAGATTCAGAAAATGTCACTGCAGAAGGGGGAAAGGGGAAGACTAGTAGACACAAGAACTCAAGCTATGATGTGCGTTCAGGTTCAGAAGATGAATCTACTAAAAGAGAGTGCCAAAGTAATAAGAATCACTTCTAGGGCTCAAGATACAAAGAGTTGTCACCCCGTGGCTCGTCAGGCCCAAATACGACAAAAGACAATGGTCAAGATGCGATCAAGAGGAATCATGACAGGTCAGAGTGGAAAAAATTTTATTCAGGTGGTCAGAGAAATCTTGATGTTGATGAAAAGGAAAGAGAAGGCAGAGGGTATCGTGATTCAAGCCATCACAATGGGATTGAGTCACACTTCAAGTGCCGTAATGTTGCTCCCAAACTTTCAGAGGAAGAGCGGGCTGCTAAGCTGCGTGAGATGCAAGTGGATGCTGAATTGCATGAAGAGCAAAGATGGAAACGTTTGAGAAAGGCTGAGGAGGAGGATGCGCAAGAAACTACCCAGGCCAGCTTATCTGGCGGCAGAAGTTTCTTGGATGCTGCTCAGAAAAGTATCTATGGTGCTGAAAAAGGGGGAAGGTCTACAATTGAGGAGAGTGTCCGTTGCCGAACTCATTACTTGCAGGGTAGGTCTGAGGCGCAAGAAAGAAATGCTTTTCGGCGGTAATGCAATCATGCAGTTGATTGCTGCCTATCCTGAATAGTTCTAGCTGATAACTCCAGGTGTGCTTCTCCGCCTTGGCCCCCCTACACATGGGGTATCTCTCATGTATTAGCTTTGAACCATGTATTGAAATATGAACAGGGCGAAGTGATAATCGCATTCTTTCACAACTTACATCTCCTTAGGGGCTAATACCTCCCAGTAATACTTGGCTTGAAAATGAGGTGCCAATTACTGAAATTTCCAGGTGTAAATATTATTTAACACTCGCCACGTCTGTGTTATATCACATCTACAAATTAAGGATGACAATGAAAATTCAACCAATCCTTAAGGAATTGATTGGTTTGTTCTGTATACATTATTGTGGACCCAATTGATAACGGTGTAGGATGTTGATCGCAGACCTAACACACTAATTGGACCCAAGTTTTTGCTGTAAATTCCAAACTTACAGTAGCTCCTAGGAATACCATTTTGATAGTTTCCTACTCTCCCCGGGGGAATTGATCAATCTGTGTGATTGCATACTCAACAGTTAAAAATGTCTTTCTTTCCGCATGTTTCATGAAATAAATATATAATTTGTGCGGGGAGGAAGAAACCAAGTGACTGCTAATCGTCATCATCTTTTTCATCAATCAACTGAACAATTATTGGAGGAGCTTTTGTTGTGGGACATCTTTGGAAAATAAGGTAGCCAGCCACTCAAAATGAAAACTCCCTGCCGACGCATCTCTGTGTAACCAAATAAGATTGTCCCAGCTGTGTGTATGTACAAGAAGTAGACTTTCTATGGTACATATTTTGAGCAATCATGTAACATCAATGTCAATGTATTAGCCGCGCTGTATGTTCCTTATGCATGTCATCTTGGCCCCATTCAACTGTGGTTGGAGAGGATCTTTCGGAATCCCTATACATCATGTAATGGGTTGGGTCCCCTGTAATCGACACGTTACGTGATGATTCCACTCTCTTATATACAAATTAATTGGCCTACTTCTTAGGCATTGTTTTCATTGCTTCCTCGGCCTCTTGTGTTAGGCCATCACTTTCCAAGCCGTTTTGAGCTTGCAGAGAATTGTCATCGACACCATAGTGGTGATTATATGTCAATAAGTAGAACTTAGTTACTCCTAATCCCACCCCGCTTTTAGCTGTATCTTTGTACAAACTAGTGATGAAGATTATGACAGCTTTGAATGTGCTTTTGAGCTAATTGGAGTGCACAATTAATGATTAAGCTGTGGAAAATTTCATTGCCATGGTGCTCTCTCCCATCAGCTTGAAATTGTGATGATGTTCACGGTAAATGTTGAGGAGTGATTAGGGATTGCAATGGAGTGTTTGCAAGTGAAAATTTCAACTAACGGTGATCTGAGTGGACCTACCTAAAAAGCTAATCACCCAACTTATCACATCAAAGGTCCTCATCTAAATTATAATTACAAAAACTCCCAATACCTACCATCATCTATTTTTAAGTTGGAGTTGCCACACATTATCAGGCCAAAGCTTTTGCCTTATCTCGTATGAGCTTCGGTTTTCGATAGAGAACTACTTACATAAAATTTATACAGAGTTGCTGTGGTATCAGGTATGGGGCCAATTTGGTTTCTGGTTTTGTATCTTCTTTTAGCAACACCACCTTCAGTTCTTGCGGAGCTTCAGCAAGGCATGTATATATACGTCTCTCTCTTTTATGTCATGCAATTCTACAAAAGAAGGGTTTTTCCTTTTATTCTCTGTTTATCATTGTTCAGGCCGTTTTCTTGCTGTTTTTCGGGCTTCTGTGTATTTGTAAATCTCAGGCTTTCACCGGTCCATGGAAAACTAATTCATTGTGTAAATTAAGTTAAAATAATATCTTGAAGTTGTTGTTCTAAGTAATTCTCTCTCTCTCTCTCTCTCTGGGGCATATACATGCGGGAAATAAAGGTCCATACGTATGTTTGTAGCGTAAATGATCGAATTCATACGGTTTAAAGTCTCGTATGTAAAAATTATGCAGAAACTGAGCTGCGCCATAAGCAGCCGGGCGTCCGGCTTGAAATTCATCATGCTCGAGGACATGGCAGCTCTTCTTTCAACGCTACACATCTTTTATCCCTCTCTGACTTACTCTCGCGCGATGAGGAACGGGTCATGGCTCTCCAATCCAGACTAGTTATAAGCAAGGACACGGGAGGCACGACTTCTGCCTCGTCCTCCAAGGAAGATCCAGCAGGACAAAAATCCATCAACATCCCTTTGAAGGCAGGCCTGTCGATCGGTTCAGGCAATTACCTATTGAAAATAGGCCTTGGCACCCCAGCCAAATACTACACCTTGCTTCTCGACACGGGCAGCTCCTTCTCCTGGCTCCAGTGCCAGCCTTGTTCTGTTTACTGCCATAACCAGGTAGACCCCCTCTTTGATCCCTCACAATCCAAGACTTACAAAAAGCTCACATGCGGCACCTCCCAGTGCTCTTTGCTCACTGAAGCCACCCTCAACAAACCCTTCTGTTCTAGATCTGCTAATACTTGTATCTACACGGCAAGCTACGGCGATAGTTCCTATTCTATAGGTTATTTGAGTGAAGACTTGCTTACCTTAGCTCCATCTCAGACACTGCCCCGTTTCGTTTATGGTTGTGGACAAGACAACCAGGGATTGTTCGGAAAAACCGATGGTATAGTGGGCCTAGCCCGTGACCAGCTCTCATTGTTGGGTCAACTGTCTTCAAAATACGGCTATGCATTCTCCTACTGTCTCCCCGAAGCTTTTACTTCATCTACCGGAGTGGGTTTCTTGTCCTTTGGAGAATCGTCTTTGGCAGCATCTCCGGCGTACAAGTTCACTCCCATGTTGACGGATTCTAAAAACCCAAGTTTATACTTCCTGAGGTTGGCAGCCATAACTGTTGCAGGTGTGCCGCTGAGAGTTGGTGCCGTCCAGTACAGGGTTTCTACCATTATAGATTCTGGAACTGTCATAACGCGCCTGCCTGCAGCCGTATATACTGCACTGCAGCAAGCCTTTGTAAGTATCATGTCCAAAAGGTACGCCCAAGCGCCAGCGTATTCCATATTGGATACTTGTTTCAAGGGGAGTCTCAAAAGCTTGTCTGTGGTGCCCCAAATTCAATTCATATTCCAAGGAGGAGCTGACCTCACACTTAAAGCTTCCAATATCCTCATAGAAGCTGACAAAGGCATTTCATGCCTGGCCTTTGCAGGTAGTTCCCAAATTGCCATTATTGGGAATCATCAACAGCAGACGTTTAGTGTAGCCTACGATGTCACCAGGTCCAGAATTGGTTTCGCTGCTGGTGGATGCCATTGATGAGTAATGGCTTTGTATGATGACTATATGTTGATAAGATGGTGCTGAATATATACGAGGAAACAATCATCTCTCCTATTTCTAAGACATATAAAGGTATTGGCAAATAAAGCTTGGCCTGCATGGATGGCCTGTATTGCTCAATTGTACATGTGAAAGTATTATTGGATGTTGTGAAATTTGTAGTAAACTACATTCAACTAGTTATTGTACAGTTGAATTGCAATATATCGTACAATATTCAGTTTTCTTGTCATTTACAGTTGAATTGCAATATATCCTATAATCTGCAGGATTTGTTTCTCATTTGCAAATTATAGCATGCAATGCAGATGGAGTTCCTTTTATTGATTGCTGAGAAAGTATTCCAATTTCTTATACCCTCTCTTGCAACTGATGACCATAAACTGCTAAACACATGGAAAAACTTTGAATCTTGCGGTATGGTAATAACATTGCAGTGGGGAAGAGTACAAGTAAGTCTTTAAATTGTAAGTTCGGTATCTAAAACAACAAAGGAGTTGGTCGCCATCTAATGGACTTTTGCTAGATCAATCATATGGTTGTTGTCACTAGACTCAGGCAAAATTGTTATAATCGGAGAAAGTGAAGTGTAACCAACTCTCTGCTGTAATTTCCTGCAATGAATATTCCCAGTTGAACTCCATTGGGATCTGTTTTTTCTTGACAAAAAATAACAGTTTATTCAGGCACTACACATATTGACTTCAGAGACATGCAGCAAAACTTTAGAAGAGCGAATTCAAAGATTAATTTAAAATTTTCATGCTAGTAATCCTCAGCTGACCGATCTCACCTGAAATTGTTGATGTAGCTCAAATCGAATGCACTTAAAACCAAACTTCCGCCGGTGGAAGATGTCAGATAATTCCTTGGAAATCCTACAAAATCAGTTCGTTCGTTTTCCCTGTCAAATGGTTGGAACTTCATCTGGGTTGGAATCCTATTGGCAATTCCATTAGAGATCAGATTACTAAAAGAACAAGGTTTTTTCTTTTATTCATATAAGACTATTGAAAAATAAAGAAGCAGATAATATATTAAAAAAAAATAAGTTTTTTGAGTTGTTTCATGGATTTTGGAACCAGAACAGAGGAAAGCACCAAGATTTTTTAGTCAGAAGATGACAACGGGTCTTAAGATTTTTTTCAAATTATTGTACTGAAGATGGAGATGGAAAAGAAATCCATAGCTCACATGTGAGGATAATCTTAATAACCATACTTTTAATTGATTAATTAGGTTTTAGGTGAAAATTATTCAAAGTGTGAACGTTAGATCCTTTTTGGGTCATCTATGCTCCAGTTGCAGAATCACGAAACTAGAGGCCGTATGATACTTTCTACCTTTTTCTTACACACTAATGCCTGCAAGTGCTGCAATATCTTCAATGATTACATGAAAGATTTAGTACTCTACATATGTTCCAAAGTCACAACAAAGTTGGTCGAGCACTCAGAAGTTAGTGGAGCGGAGCCTGGAGGTGAGGAAGAGAATATTTAGCCAGAAAAAGTTTTCCAATTCCCCTCTTACATTCTCGGACTTTAGAATTTCATATTTGCAAAAAACGATGACTAATAAAACAAAACAAACACAAGCAAATTAATTATACTAAACAAAATTAACGGGATTCGGCAACATGCCTATATCCACAAAACTAAAGAGGATTTTATTGTAATAAGGAATTACAAAATACACTTTAGGTTGAAATCTCAATGTTCATAATACTAAGAACTTACTAAAGTGTTCATTAAGTACATATTTATAGTATCATACAGCAGAAATCCTAATATTCACTCTTCTACATTATTCGCTTGAGCGGAATGTTGAGCGCTCTTTGAGTGAATTGTCTGTCTGACCCTTGCTCGAACAACCTGTCGAGCCAACTTTCTGCTTGACCTTTTATCTGATTGCAAACTGTGTCAAAAAATTTTGGCCCAAGCCAAAGCGAACATGAACCAAGCCCCATTGAAAATCCGTCACAAAACCATAATGCATCATTGTTGGATCGGGTCATCAAATCGGGACGACACACTAACAAACCAACCTCCAGAGACAAGCAAACTTATCAAAGACACAGGCTTCGATCTTATTCAAAATGTATGCTGATCATCTTTGGGGTATACTAATCTCTCTCTTCGCCACTTTGTTTCGTCCGGATCCTCCAGTGAAGTTAGTGAACTATACCTATACCACATATTCTTGGCTACTTTAGGCTCTGAGAAAAACATGTTCTCCTTCAAATCCGGGTTGGAGGCGAAGGTTGTTTCAAGCAGCATCGAGCACTGAGCATTAAGTAATGTGGAAGAGAGCCTTACTATATTTATTATAGCCGAGGCACAGGTATAGGTGGATGGCACACTCACTGATCCTTTTTTATTCAAAGATGCTACCTAATCTTCTTTTTGAATTATTACATCTAAGGCATCTCCACTCACTCCTCTCATCTTCTCGGTGTATTTTGTTCCCAATTCAAAGCAGCTCCAAAGTTCAAACAAATGAGAGCCAATCGTTAGGAGTCTCTAAAATCTTGATGTTTTTTTAGTTTTTCTGTTTCTGTAGGTCTTTTTTATATATACCGATTAGCTTCCCCTATGATTCTCTTTATAAAAAATTTTAAGCCTTTGAAATTCTATGTTATTCTGTTAGAAAAAAAAAAAATGTATTACATCTAAGGCATGTAAAAAAGTGTTTCTTTAAAGTGTAGGTGTAATGCCAGCCTGTTCTAAGATCAAGAATGGCTGAAAACTCCTAATATATGCCTGAGTCTTGTGTCTGTCTTTTACCCTCCCAAAGGGTCTCTTCCCTCATTTCTATATAAATGGGGGCACTGTACACCTTTGTACGCATTTCTCAGTCTCCTTCCAATTTGCAAGTTGATTTGGGATTTCATTTTGGGCGTCTGGGCATCAATTTCTGCACAGAAAAAATCATTGGTAAGAGGTTTATACTTCCATATTATTTATAGATACAGCTTTCTTCGATTTAGTTTTCCCAACATGCAGGAAAGTTCATATGATGTTCCTGGTTCCATTTGCCTAACATAATTTTCTTTATAAAACTTGTTTGCGGATTCAAGATTTCATGTTACGGATTCATAACTACGATCTCTGTTCCTATTTTCCACATTTCTATGCATGCCCAGTCACTAGGTCCTTCTTTCTTGTATCTACCTGTTTCCCCTGATCCAGTTGCTTAGTTATACAGGGTTCTACACTTTAAAATGGGATGCATATCTTCAAAATTCGTGGCCAGGTCAATCCTTCTTTCTTGCGACTCCTATGAAGGGCAAACCCCGAGTTTGAAGAGGACAGCCGTTGGCGTTCCTGAGCTGGAGGAATTAAACTTCTCCTGTCATGGAGGCGACCACTATCTTGCTCTTGTCCGCGCTGCTAACATGGTAGTCAACAAACTCCATTCTCGGGATTCCAATTCAAACTCATGTTCCAAACCGGATATTGGACCTGCTAGAACTGAGACTATGAACACCCGGGAGATGATGGCAACTCTAGATCAAGGAGTGGTAATACGTGCAAAACCAGCCCCAGAAGAAGTCGAATCCATTGATATTGATCTTGCCATGAGGCGGTCTAAAAGTTGTCATTGGTTTCCAGAGCATGGAGTGTCTTCCATTGCCCTGGAGATTCCTGATGATATGAAAGAAGAGAAATCTTCTTGGAGTTATAAGGGTATGGCACGCAGCAGGAGTGCCCACACAGACTACACGGTGGAGTATGAAGCAATGCTAGAAACTATTGGGTCTGGTGTGCAGCAAAGATGGCTCGATGGCAAGGATTACAGTCCAGGCATCAACACTCAGTTTATTGGTTCCAAGACTTCATTGAATATGTCTCACCATGCTGAGGGTAAAGAAGAGTCTAGTTTGCAGGAAATGAAACAATCATTACAGGATGAGGCTTTGGTGCATGAGAACACTACTAAGAATTTCTTGAGATCAGAAACAGAAACCAAGGAGGTAATGCAAAGTTCTAACTACTCCAGCTCAAGTCCAGGTCAAGAAAACCAAGAAGTGATCCCATGTTCTCATAGCATTTCTGAGAAGGGATTGAAAAGAAAGGCTCTTGCCAAGGGGCTAGAATTACTGAGAATCCCTCCAACCTTTGAATTCCCAGCAAATTTAAGTCCTAGGGAGTGGCTGCATGTTGGGGGTCAAGTCTCCTCACCTGCATCCTATATCACCCCAAAGTTTGGTAGCTATTCTTTACCAATTCATGGGACTAGAAGTGAATGCAATGAAGACTTCATCTTCAATCCAGAATTGGTGGCTGCCTATGAGCAATGCATGCACCAACTTGAAGCAGAAGAAGAAAGCCTTCTCAAGCAAATTGTGGAGAGTTCAGATGAAGACTATACCAAAGATGAGCAAGCCAAAGAAGAGATCCTATTCCACTGAGAAGACTAGGTGTATGTAGTTCACAATCTCTCCCCATTAGTAGAAGCATGCCAAGAAAAATCAATAATATACAACAAATTTAGTAGGAAACAAATGTCTCATTTATATAAAAAATTCTATATGCAGTCACTTTTACTTATTTCTTATGCATTCCATTAATGTGATTGGCTGCATCATCTTTTTAATATAAAATAATTGTTTTGGCCAATCACATCAGTAGAGTGCGTAAAGAATACGCAAAAATAACTGTACGTAACATAACTCCATTTATATACACTAACTTCTTCTTAACACCATCCCCTCCCATTAAATGTAGGGAATTTATTTTCTTTTAATCAAGAACAAGTTGGGACATTTTAAATAATTTTTTTAAAAATATTTTACTTTTAAGATCACTTAAAATAAAAAATATCAGTTGGTATAATTAAAATGCCAAATTTAAAATAAAAAATAAAATTACTCTGTAACTGTTGAATAAATAGAGATGCTCAAATTCTAGCGGGCAGGCCCAATTACCTGATGAACTTGTTGGTCAGGCCCAATGACAATCCCCACACAAATTCACCGTCGTTTGAGAAATCTCTGGTGTCTGGTCTGTGAAAGTTGAAGGATTAGAAGGTGGTTAAGGAAGAAGCAGGGCTCTCTCTATTCACTATTGTGTCTCTGAAATTTGCTAAAAGCATTACAACTCCATAGCCGCTTGCTTTCTGCTTGTATCAGTATGAATGCCGTTTTAACAGTTTGTAATATAGGTACAGTAGAACCCATTTCCACTTCTCTAATTTCAACCTGCCCCTTTTGGCGGCCCGAAGCTTCAATCATCCGTTTCAGAAGAAGAAAAAGGTACCCTAGCAGCAGATTGCTAGCTCGAGCATCTCTGGCAACTGAGCCAGTGGAAGGCCAAGCTCCGTCGCCATCGGAATCGGAATCGGAATCGGAATCGGTTGCTCGTCGCCTCATTCTGCTTCGTCATGCCGAGAGTTCCTGGGAACGTCCTTCCATGCGAGGTAGCTCTTTGTTCGTTTTTTAAGTTCCTACAGATTCTGGTATTCGAGACTAGAATCGGACTGAGACTTCCTCTTCCATTCACAGATCATGACCGCCCTCTGAGTAAAGCTGGACAAGCCGATGCTATCATAGTTTCTTACAAGCTTCAACAATTGGGTTGGATCCCTCAACTCATTCTTTCTAGGTTATGATTTCCTCTTTTCCTGCAGCCTTTTATTCTCTGACATTATCATATTAAATGACTTTCTGAACTTCGGTTTTCTAGTTTTGGAGTTCTTACTCGGTGAATTGGTGCAGTGATGCAGTGCGAACGCGGGAGACGCTTAAGATAATGCAGGAACAAGCCCCAGGATTTCTGGATGCTGAGGTGCGTTTTATTTCAAGCTTTTATTCCATTGCTGCAATGGATGGGCAGACTGCCGAGCATCTTCAGCAGATTATCTCTAGATATTCAAGGGATGAGATACTTACGATAATGTGAGTTTTGCTCACTTTATGAACTTCTTTATTATATTTAGTGAAATTGTTTAACCCAGAAATGGATCCATTCGTTTTGTTATTGCATAGTGTTTAGAAGTGTTTCGTTCTGATTTCCGTAAAACTCATACCGACCAGTGAGTCTGTTCAAGTTTGCTAGTGGAAGCAGCTATGACGAGCTCCCTTCATAGTTAGTTCCCGAAAGGACGCTCTTAGGGTAAGCCTCTCTCTCTCTCTCTCTCTCTCCATTCCTCTCAACTCTGGCGCTTCTCGCCGGAGATGATTTCTTAGTCTTTTTTCACGTTTTTGGTAGTCCTTCTGATCGTTCTAGTGTGGCTGTTATTATGGAATCGAGTAGGAATGTTATTATAGACCAAAAATGCTTTGAGTTTAGGAAGTTGAATGAATGGTGGTGGAGGTGCACTGAGAGTAGTTGTCGGGCAGTAAACTATATCTCTTTAGATCAAGCCTCCATGGGATGGTTGGCTGCCATGTTTAAAGAAGGCATAGCTGATGCAGGTCCTGCAACTTTCATCAAAACAAGGAGAAGAGGGCCTCAGGTTTTGGTGATACAGAGGCAGAGGAACTCTTATGGGAGATTTTTCTCTATTTCGGAATTTGGCCAAGTAAAACGCCGAGGGCTGATTGTTATTCCAGAAGGAAGCAAGGGAGAAGGCTGGAGGATTTTTGGGGAGATGCTACAGGAGATATCGGCATTGCAATTTGTTTCGGGAGGAAAAACCAGAGGAAGAAATACAGGGAGGGCCTTACCTCCGCCGCAAGTGCACCACAACATTTCGTACAAAGAGGCCTTATCTCGAGTGCCAAGAATCACAGAATTGGCAGGAGATCTTTCTAACGTGGGTAAACATCATGAGGGTGTGTCTGATGGCAGAGGAATGTCGGGGCCTTTTATGGGAACTCTGCTGCACGTTATTTCTGAGATGGAGAAGCAGGTGAGTGTCCTACAGTCTAATATGACTGTACTAAAACGGTGCGTGCAGGAAAGTGGTGTGTGTGAAGTGGGCTTGGGCCATTCAGCAGGCCCGTCGGGTTTAATTAATGATCTGGCCCTATCCAAAGGCCAACCACAGACTCATCAAGTCTGGGTAGGCCAGCAAACCTCGGGCCCTTCCAAGGCCCAACTCGTGAGCCCTGCCCGACTCACAGGCCTGTCCAACGAAGGGAGGAGGCCCGACGGGATGCCGGGTCTTAGACAGGCGGGTTTAGACCCGATAAACATCTCTCGGTGGACGGAAAGTGACCCGAAAAAAATGGGCTCATCGGCGCACCACTCTCAGGCGAACCAGATGGCGCCGGCGACCTTGGTAGAGCAGATTCTTCCGGCACGTGAGGCAGCGCAAGTCGAAAACTTGCATTTTATTTCGTTTTTCCCGGATCCTGAGACACAGAACACACCGATGGAGACCCCCCGTGTAGTCCTTGAAACCCTTTCGATTCCTCACGCACAGATCAACCCGACTGTGAGTCTTGATTCAACTCACGCCCAGCTGGATCCCACCTATCCCACGGCTGATCTGTCCCGTGACTCCCACAGTTTTTCGGAAGTGACTCCACAGATTTTCGAAGATGTTTCCCCTGTGGTGGGCCCCATAGCCTCGGATGAACATCTGGATTTATGTTTGGAAGGTGAGGAAGAGAGGACTTTTGATTCTAGAAGGGAGGCAACAAACTGTGAGGAGCTTTTACATCTGGTAGGGGATGACTCTGTTATCAGTGTGGTCCCTAATTCTCAACTGGTTTCTGTTGAGGTTGAGAACAGTGTGGGCCAGGCGATTGAGTGGGGAGGTTTTAAGCTGGTTGGGGATGACTCTGATGGTGGTGATAGGAATCCTTTTCCGCTAAACTGTCTATTACCCAGTGAGTTTGAGATGTCAGATTGGGTATTCAAAAAGATTAAGGACATCCAGCACGTTGTAGGAATGAAATGTGTGGGCTATGAAGATCAGTTTATGGCACTTCTTACGGCCATAGAGGCGGGCCATGCACAATCAAAGAAACTTGGTTCCAAGAAACAGAGGGAGCTCAAGAGACTTAATTGGTCTCTGAATGAGGGGAGCTCAAGTCGTGATAGGAACAAAGGAAAGGGTACAGTAGTTTCTTTATGAAGCCAAAAATTGTGTCTTGGAATGTCCGGGGGATGAATGAGCCCAATAAGCGTCTTCGTATTAAAAGTTTACTTCGGGAATGGAGGGCGGATATAGTTTGCTTACAAGAAACTAAATTAAAGTTGGTGACCAGAAAATTAGTGAGAAGTATATGGAGCTCCCCATACATAGATTGGATATATCTAGCGTCGATTGGGGCCTCAGGGGGTATTCTTGTGATGTGGGATAAAAGGGTGGTGGAGAAAATGGAGGAGTTCATAGGAGATTATTCAGTGGCTGTCTCTTTTAAGACGGTAGAAGATAACTTTTTGTGGGCTTTTGCAGGTGTTTATGGGCCAAATGTTGATAACATCAGAAGGTTTCTGTGGGAAGAACTGTCAGGTTTACATAGCTGGTGGGATCTCCCTTGGTGCATAGGTGGTGATTTTAACGTCATTAGATTTCCGAGCGAAAAATCGGGAGACAGTCGTTTAAGCTCAGCCATGTCTGAATTTTCAGATGTCATTTTTGATTTGAACTTGGTGGACCTCCCTCTTGTAGGTGGCCCTTTCACTTGGTCGAATAACCAGACATGGTCTCGTTTGGACAGATTCCTAATATCGCCGGACTGGGAGTGTCACTATCCAGAGGTGTCTCAAAAGAGATTACCACGCCTTTGTTCAGATCATTTTCCCATTTTATTGGATGGAGGCGGTTTTCGAGGCGGTAAGCGCTCGTTCAAGTTTGAAAACATGTGGCTCAAAAGTGAGGGCTTCGTGGATAGGGTTAGAAGTTGGTGGTCTTCTTATCAGTTTCAGGGTACTCCATCTTATATTTTTGCAGCCAAATTAAAAGCTTTAAAGACTGACTTAAAGCTTTGGAATGTTCAAATATTTGGAGATGTAGGGTTACGAAAGAAAACCATGGTGGAGGAGATCCAGAACTTTGATAGAATCATCGAAGCTAGAGTCCTCACCCCGGAGGAATTAGCACGTAAGGCAGAGCTGGGGTCTGAATTGGAAAGGATCTTATCGTTAGAAGAGATTTCCTGGCGTCAGAAGTCAAGAGCCCTTTGGCTAAAAGAAGGGGACCGAAGTACGAAGTATTTCCATAGAGTGGCTAACTCACACAGGCGAAATAATACCATTGATATGCTAAAAATCAATGGTAGAGATTGCACAGAGGCGCAGGTGATCCGGGAACATGTGGTGAGTTTTTTTGAAAATTTATTTTCCGAACAAGAGGGATGGAGACCAGTTGTGGATGGACTCGGTTTTGATTCTATTGAGCTTCAATCAGCATCCTGGCTAGAAAGAGCTTTTGAAGAAGATGAGGTTTTTGAAGTTGTTAGAAAAATGGGGAAAGATAAAGCACCAGGACCTGACGGCTTTTCCATGGGATTCTTTCAAACATGTTGGGAGATCGTGAAAGAGGACATCATGAATGTTTTTAAGGAATTTTTCTCCACAGGGAAGTTTAAGAAAAGTCTAAACTCTACGTTCATTGCTCTTATCCCAAAGAAATATGGAGCCTCGGAAGTGAAAGATTTTAGACCCATTAGTCTCATTAATGGGATCTACAAAATCTTGTCTAAGGTTCTAGCTAATAGACTAGGAGAAGTCTTAAGCAAGGTAATTTCTAAACCCCAAAATGCCTTTGTAAAGGGTCGACAAATTCTGGATTCTGTGTTAATTGCTAATGAATGCCTGGATAGTAAAATGAAATCTGGTTTGACCGGGATTATGTGCAAGCTAGATATGGAAAAGGCCTACGATCATGTTAATTGGGACTTCCTCCTGTATTTGTTGCGGAGATGTGGTTTTGGGGAGAGATGGTGTAGGTGGATCAGATGGTGTATTTCAACGGCAAAATTCTCAGTTTTGATCAATGGCAGCCCGGAGGGTTTCTTCGATAGTTCCCGAGGTTTACGACAAGGAGACCCTTTGTCCCCCCTTCTCTTTGTTATCATCATGGAGGCTCTAAGTAGGATGTTAACGGCTTTGGTGACTAATGGCTTTATGTCTGGATTTCTAGTGGGTGATGTGAACAATGGCCTTATCTCTATTTCTCACTTACTTTTTGCAGATGACACTTTAATTTTCTGTGAGGCAGAGTATGAACACCTTAGGGCATTGAAGGCCCTTCTTTTATGCTTCGAAGCTGCCTCAGGTTTGAGAGTGAATTTTGATAAGTCAGAATTAGTGCCAGTAGGGAGAGTCAGTGGTACTCAACAGTTGGCTAGCACTCTTGGTTGTAAGGTTGCTTCGCTCCCCATGACTTACCTGGGTTTACCGTTGGGAGCTACCTCACGATCCTTACCCATTTGGGACTCAGTCATTGAGAAAGTAGAAAGAAGACTGGCAGGGTGGAAGAGACTGTATTTGTCGAAAGGAGGTCGTGTGACTCTTATTAAAAGTACTCTTTCGAACTTACCAACCTATTTTCTGTCATTATTTCCTATCCCTGCGTGTGTGGCGGCACGCATTGAAAAACTTTATAGGGACTTCTTATGGAGTGGGATGGGGGAGGATTTTAAGTTCCACCTAGTCAGGTGGGATAAGGTGTGCAGACCACTCCAATCAGGTGGGTTGGGAATAAAGAATTTAAGAACGTTTAACCGGGCACTTCTTGGTAAATGGCTTTGGAGATACAATATGGAACCAGAAGCCCTATGGAAACTAGTAGTTGATTGCAGGCATGGCAGAACATGGGGGGGTTGGTGTACTAGAGAGGGGACTGAGCCTCACGGGGTGGGACTTTGGAAACACATCAGAAAAGGATGGGGAGTGTTTAATAATCATTCTAGATTCATGGTGGGGGATGGGACCTGTATAAAATTCTGGAGGGACATCTGGTGTGGGGAGAAGGCTTTGAAGGAGGCCTTTCCAGCAGTGTTCCGAGTGGCTTGCGAGCCAGATGCTTCGGTGGAGGACCTTTTAATTCGGTCAGGAGACCAAATTCATTGGAACATTATTTTCAGTAGAGCAGCTCAAGATTGGGAAGTTGATTGTTTTGAGGCTTTTTTCAGCCTCCTTTACTCTTGGAAACTAAATGGCTTGCGGGTTGATAAATTGTGGTGGACACCTGCGAGTAAAGGAATTTTCTCGGTAAGCTCTTTTTACAAGACCCTTATAGTCACACCAAACTCTCACTTTCCTTGGAAAAAATTATGGAGGAATAAGGCACCTCCCAAAGCACTCTTTTTCACCTGGACGGCAGCCCTGGGGAAGATTCTGACTACCGACAACCTCCGGAAGCGTCGGATAATCATTGCGGACTGGTGTTGTATGTGTAAGAAGGACGGTGAGTCAGTGGAACATCTCTTGTTACATTGTGAGACAGCTAGAGCTTTGTGGTGTGAAGTATTCAACAGAGTGGGGTTAAACTGGGTGATGCCTGCTACGGTAGTTGACGTTTTGGCTTGCTGGGTGACACCGGGAGGACTCCCACAGGTTAAAGCAATCTGGAAGATGATTCCTAGCTGCATCATGTGGTGCATTTGGCGAGAGCGAAATGAAAGGACCTTTGAAGATAAGGAGAGGACACTAGAGGAGCTTTGCTCCCTTTTTTTCACTACTTTACTTCTTTGGGCCAATACGCTAGACTTTAATGGCCAAAATGTACACGATTTTCTGCTTTCTTCTGTAGCAAACTAGATAGGTTTTATCTCTTGTAATACTTCTTGTATACTTGGGCTTTGCCTATTCTTATTAATATTACCGTTTACCTATCAAAAAAAAAAAAAAAAGTTCCCGAAAGGTCTCAATTATAATTGAATTAACCTCCTACGCCAAAAAACTATAGATTGAGAACTGTAGGAAGACCCTCAAAGCAAAATTGAAGGAAAACATCGATCATATAAATATATATATATATATATATATATTAAAGCATACATGCTGGTCAAAGTCGATTTTTTTTCTTTCTTTTAACTTGTTTGGCTTACATCAGAGCATTGTCATTAACTGGACAACATCAAGAGATCTTAACAAATCTTGAGTTGATTTTTCGCTTGTTGGGTTGTGTATTGACACGATAGAATGGCATGTGCTAGGTTTTATGAATCACAATCCTACATCCAAAAGGAGATTCCACAGAAAGCCTATGACAACACCCTCATGGTGACCAAATTCATTGTATATTAGAGTTTATAATGGTGTCGATTCAAGCTTTATGGAGATAGCTCCATTGTACAGGCTGGATTGGTTCTTCAAGTTCCACTGTGGACATAATAGTTAGATTTGGATTCATTTACTTGGAATATTGAATGCACGTTTAAAATATCTACAGTTTGTATTTAATGCTGGCTAAAATTTTATCCACTCCTGTATTTAGGTGTTCTTATGTATACTTCCTGTGTACACGGGCTATGCCTATTTCATTCAAATCAATAATATTTATCTCTTACTTATCAAAAAAATAATAATTTATCCACTCCTGTTTGGCGGTTTAAAGTGAGAATCAGGCAGGTTTGGAGTTCAAAAGATGAACTATAGTCTATATGTCGCCTTTCTTTCCTCTTTTGGTAATACGCATTCTGGATTTTTTTTTTTTTTTTGATGAGTAGAAATTTATTAATACCAATAGGCATAGCCAAGTACAGTGGATGTGTACAAGAAAGAAATGCCTAGTTGGGGTGTAGAAATAGCTACTAGGAACTGGGCTAGGAAAATGAACCTAACAAAGCCCTAGCCCAAGCCCAAAGATGTGCCTGCCCCAAACCACCACCAGTGCACCAATGCCTATCCCACCAAACCAGGTTTTGCCCATGCACCAAGCTGCTGTAAATTCCCCAACACACTTCTCAATTCTTGTAAACTCTGAATGGGCCTACTAAAAATATAAAATTAGTTCTGTCTTCCCTCTGGTCCTCCCTCAGCTTGAACTACCTCCCTTAGCATCATGGTTGATAGCCCAAGTAAGACGCTTTAACTCTTTGCTCTTCTTAGATCTTTATTTTGCGCCAAGTACATGATTTAGGAAATTTAAATGTATGGTATGATCAATTTTTCGTGAGTACTATGATCTCTTTACCGAGGAAAAGAACCAAAGATGGTAAAATGTTCAGAAATATGGTCCTTGACATGATGCTTATCCTCATTGAATCTTATTAGGACCCATCTAGCTCAAAAGCTAAATTGTTAGGAAGTAGGTCAACAATGCATATCAAGGGTAACTCTGGAAAGTGTCAAATATCTCTTTATACTCTTATCATTATTAAGGATAACTTTGATGTTTGAGTATCTAGTAATAATGTAGGTGTATGGGACATAATAGAGGCTGGGAAGAGGCTGCCTCAATGTTCACAGGTGCCTCTGTAGAATTGAAGACATGCAATGCTGCTTTGCTTGAAGCTACTGGGAAAACATGGGAAGAGGTTTGGCTTCTTTTCGTAGATTAATATATTTTTGAGGAATTTATTTGGTTGTTTCATTTTGCGTTTAATTAAATAATGAGTTTTCTGACTGCAATGAATTAATTAATTATTCCCCTACCATGCCTATGTACATTGGATGTAAAAGCTCTTGTATCAAAGTTCTAAAATTTTAAAATAAGGAAATGATATCCTTAAATGAAAATGGTGAACTATAACTCTTAAAGGCTCAGTTAGACCTTTAGGCCTCAAATCTGTTTGCTTTACCATAGCATTTTTTGAGAAATGTGAGGTTATTAGCAGGATGGGTTTTTGCATGCAGACTATGCAGTGAATGAATGAATTCTAAAATCAAGGTAGAGTGGCCCTTAAATGTCCACACCAACTGCGGGGGTGGCAAAAAGATTAGAGAAGATTTTCCGGAATTTCTTGTGGGATGGTAATGGGGGGAGAAAAGAAAATTCCGTTTGGTGAGTTGGAATAACGTTTGTTAACCGGTTACATGTGGTGGGTTGGGTGTGAGAAATTTAAAGATTTTCAACAAAGCTTTATTTGGGAAATGGTTTTGGAGATATCAAAATGAGAGTAATGCATTATGGAGACAAATTGTGGATGTTAAATATGGGAGGATGTGGGGAAATTGGTGTGCAAATAAAGTAAAAGTGGTGCATGGGGTGGGGTTGTGGAAGTCCATTCGGTTGGAATGGGGGGATTTTGTCAAAAACATAAAGTTCAAAGTGGGAGATGGGACAAAAATTTATTGTTGGCATGATAATTGGTGTGGGGATTCCGCTTTGATATCAGTTTTCTAATAACATGTTTGATTGGATTGTGGAATTCAACAGAGATGTGCAGGACTGGGAAGTGGATGAAGTATCTGATTTTTTTGGAAGATTATATGATATGAAGATTGATCAGATTAGGGAGGATAGGCTGCTGTGGGTGCAAAATAATAATTCCAGATTTTCTGTGAAATCTTATTACAAGGTGTTATCTAGTCAGGGTGTTAAGGGCTACAGCTGGAAATGTATTTGGAGGGCCAAGGTGCCCAGCAAAGTTGCTTTCTTTTGTTGGCTGGTGTTTCTTGGGAAAATTCTAACCACGGATAATTTGAGGAAGAGAGGTATACTGCTGGTTCATTGGTGTTTTATGTGTAAGTAGGATGGTGAATCTGTTAACCATCTCTTTCTTCATTGCAAAGTGGTAACGAAGATGTGGAATGAGATTTTTGCAATGGTAGGTATTGCTTGGGTGATGCCTATGCATGTGGTGGACTTCTTGGCTTGCTGGCAAGGTATTGAGGGGAGTAAAGTCAGTGCAGCAGTGTGGAGGATGATCCCTTTGTGTTTATCTTGGTGCCTATGGTTGGAGAGGAATGGAAGGTGTTTTAAAGATTGTAAACGCTCTATGGGGGAACTTAGGGAGTTTTTCTATAGCACTTTAAGTTTTTGGGTGAAGAATCTTGTAAGGGATGGGAACTTTTGTAATGGTCTGTTTAAGTCGTGTTCTGTTTTAGTAGTGTTCTGTTATAGCTTGTATTTAGGTGTATTCTCTTGTATAGATCTTGTGTACTTGGACTATGCCTATTTACTTGGAATAAAATTCTCTTATTAACTATCCAAAAAAAAATGTCCACACCAAAGAAGAAAAGTAACACAACATTGCATCCGTAGTAGACTCCCAAAGCCCAGAATCAGTCACTCAATATTGAAGATGTTGAATTTTACCCAAAGTATCAGTCCCATCCCACAAATCTGAATATGACACACTGCCATAAAGATCACATCTTAGAGAAAATATGGCTCTGAGGAAAAACTCATTGAACACCAATGCCAATGAATTGGAGATGAGAGGAAACAAATGAGGCTGATATGAGCTCAAGGGGGTAGGTTAGACAGGGGGACTGTGGGAGTAGGGAGAGGAGACAAGGGGTGGAAAGTGTAGAAGGTAATGGGGTAATGAGCAAGGGGCTACTTTCTTCTTCTTTGGTTGATTCGTTGAAGTTTATGAATTTGAGCTTGAGGTCAACTTTCTGCAAGAAAACCTGACACCTGGAGATGGAAGTACATGGCTGAAAAGAATGCCTTCAAAAACTTCCAGCGCTCCTCCATTCACGTCCTTTGTTCCCACACCTGTTGAGCTCCCCACTCCCCACCCCTCCAATTGTTATTGCTGGCCTTTGTGAATCTGCTTTCAAAGTAGTCAGGATCATTCTCACTTATAAAAGAAAAAAAAAAAAAAAGGTAGTCAGGATCATTCTTGATATTTCATTGGTTAAAATAAGGATATTTTATGACATTTCACGTGCATTTTGCCATTTAGACATATTATCCAGTAAATGCAAAAAATAATAATTCGGTCATTTCATTGACATAAGGGTAATTTTGACAATTTACATGGCAAGTGTATTTGTAGCATGTGTTTTTCGTCCAATTTAATGTCTGATCTTGATGATGTTTTTTTTTTTTTTTTTTTTTTTTTTTTTTTTTTTTTTTTTGGGGGGGGGGGGGGGGGGGGGGGGGGGATGTAAACTCGGCGGAGATTTAGGGGATGTTTGGAAAAGTTTTTCATTTCATTCCATCTCATCTCATTTCATCTCATTTCATTCTCAAATATCATTCAAATACAAACTAAAAGTTTAATAAAAGAAAGCATTTAAAAAAGTTCTAGAGTAGATATGATCAGCTTTTCTTTAGCCCGCCCATATAAAAAAAAAAATTCTTTGCCACGTCTCAATCTTTGTGTAACCCTGTTTGTCATACGCAGGCATTTGCATTGGCAGGACTCGGTGGGTGGAAGCTTCAGGGCATAGTGAAACCAAGTAGTAGCCTAGAGAAGTTTTGAATGCTAGCACTAGTAATGACCCAACACCCCAATATCATCCGCCTTCCATCCCCACCCCAAAAACAGAAAAAAAGACATTTTCTTTACTAGCTATTGTTGGTTCTACTGTTCTAAACAACCTCATTCCATTTTCTCCTTTTCCGAGTCTTCCATGAATGTAGGTTATAAGTAAGAATGAACCTTTCTGTCAGCTGATCTCAAAGCATTCTGCAAAGTTGGGAACGATGGTAAACCAAAGCTGAGTTACTAAAGATAACATCCCCTTCAGCAGGCAGTCATTTGTTGTAATAAATTGGAGATCTTGGTGAAGACTTCGCAAGGCCAACATCGAGTTGGAACCTTCTTTGTGCCAGGGATGAGGCATCCTATCTCAACAAAGGAGTTACACAGAATTGCTAATTGAAGAACCAAGCAAGATTAATGTCAGATTATTTGATTCCACCACTTCCCGTTCTATCGAAGAGATCACGACTTTTGCTCAAGTGCTAGGATCTCCCTGCTTCATTGCATGTCTTGATTTATCTAACTATTGAGATGACAACTTGAATGCATTCACTGTATATACCTACCTGGATGCTTTATTGGATGCTAAGCCCCTATAAACAGCCGAACTTTCAATGAGAAGATGTGCATCTTTGTAAATATGCCAATTTGCCAATGTTACTTGTTTGGAGCAGAGATTTCATTCTCTTTCAAACCTTAATAGCCGGGATGGGTGCCTTCAAGGAGATCTTAGCAAGCAAGCCTAAACACTCTTCTTCTTCTTCTATTTATTTATTTATTTATTGGTATATTGTGGGCACTTGAGGATTATTACCATGTTTATAGGTTTCACGAGAGCAATAGCACGTATCAAGTAATTTTCAAACAATATAACATTTAGAAGTTAAAAATCTCAAAATTTTACACAAAGTGGATTATGATTATCCAGTGCAAGGTAATGATAAAAAGCAAAAGGGGTCTCATCGGGAAATTAGAAGCAAGATGGTGAAGTATGGTTTCATGAGGAGATGAGCTTGATCGGTAATAAATAGCACTAGAATTGATGGATGAAACCACAATAACCGAAGCTATTGGTAGACTTCTTTCTCACCATTAAATCCATTATTTAGAATTCAATTTTGTGAGCAACAGCTACCAACACCCCTAAATGCCAAGGCAAGGCCTTTCCCCTAGTAAGAAGCATCATTTTTTTTTTCTTTTTTCTGTTGTGGGGAAGTAAACTTTGTAATCAAAGGGTAATTATTCTTTCATACGTACCATATAACATTCTCTCTATCATTGTTTAACTATTAATTTCATGTATTTCCATTTTTCTTGGTTTATTAAGAGAAGAGAAGACATAGGAGCAGAGGATGACTAGGGTAAGTCGAACTATGTTAATGATTTTAGAGAAAAGTGACGTGTAATAAACGAACTTTACCATGTAGAAACAGATAATTTGATAGAGAGATGTCGAGACCTTCTTTTTCATGCTATTATGATTATTCCGAATAATGACCCAAGTGGTCTCTACATCATGTCAAAGATAATTTGGGTTTTATTCCTACTTAATTAATATTTTTTTTAAGCTCTTTTAACTTTATATATTTTTCCTTTAAAAAAACATTAAAGAAAGGCCGACTCTGAGTGTTAAAAATAAAAAATTGACCCTTTTCTTGGAATTTTTGTCGTGGGGTGCGTAGAACTACTATTTTTTTGAACCCCATAAAAATAAAAAACAAAACAAAAAAAGAGGAAGAAAGAGAAGGGGCCGTCTGAGCTGTGCTCTTTCTGTCCACGCGTTCTTCTTCCATTTCCAGCTTCCCAAGTCCCAGCTCCAATCCGGCGAGAAAGAAAAAGTAACAAAGATGTTATTCTTGTTATTATTATTGTTATAGTTATAATCTGTTTATTTGGGTAGCTTTTGCCTTTTGGTTCTTTGGAAACTACAAGAATTTTTTTTTTTTTTTTTCCTGGTTATATTCTTGGGCGGGGTAATAAAGCAGCTTCTTTCTTTTTTTGTTTTTTTCCAGCATTTGTTTCCGGTGATTTTGGTTGTTCCATGTGCTTTTCTATAATTCGTTTTGTCAGACCACATAAACAGACGATGTACTGGCTTCTAAGTTGCAGAATTTTATGTGGGTTTTGGGTTCGAGATCTGAAAATGGTGGACGAGGGGACCCCATGAAATTGTTTTTCGATTTTATTTTTCTCATTCCTTTTTTGGGTCTTTGTTGTTTCTGTCGTTTTCTTTCTGCGCAGACTTTTTCATTGGAGTTCTCCGCAGTCTTGTTCTTTTAGCAAGTTCTGAAATTTCATTAATTTTCAGCTGCGCTTCCAGCATTGGATCTGGGAATGCTTTGAACAGTCTTCTTTTCATATTTTCTTTCGCTGTCTCCTTCAAGCTTCTTCGTCTTTTGGTGGGTGGTTGCAATTTCGGTCTCTCAGGGCTGGCAAGCTGGGTACACGACTGGAATATTTGAGCTGAAATCTTATTTTTGTCGCGGAAAACTTCGACGCAGTTGTATTCTCATGAGGGACGTTCGGAAGCAAGATGATTGAACAATTCATTAATTTTGTCATTCGCCCTCCCAGGTATAATATGTCTATGCTTTTCCTTCACTTCACCTGTGTTTCACTTTTCACTCGTCGTTCATGTTGTGCTTAATCGTGGTCCTAGAAATTATTCTCCACACAAGTTCTACTTTTCTTTTAGGCCTATAGTGCCGTGCTGGTATCTGACAACTGGTGCAAAGTAATACCCTCTTAGCTCCAACTACCGCACTTCCTTTTTAACACCAACTCATGCTTGCTAGAGACTTTTCGTTCTCTATTTTAAACTTAAAGTTTAAATTATCTCTACCACTTCATACTCACTTAGGATGTCAAGTTACCTTATATTATACCCTGTTCTGTTTTTATCAAATGACAGCATGACCTTTATTCTATTATCATATGTCTATCTTGCATTAGTTGTATATTCAGGGTTTGCATAGTTTTCTAGGAAAAGATATCGTACACGAAATTGTCATGCATGGACCGTTGTTAGTGAATAAGCAGTTGCTTCATCAATAACAAAGATTTTAAGAAGTAAGCATCCTTTTTCTTTCTTTAAGTTGACTACAAAATGCCCCTATCCCCAATCCTAATCCCATAGGTTGAGTGAGTATCTCTTGGTTGGTGTGATCAGTGCCTCAAATTTCACAATCAAATAAACCATTTTCTAGTATCGATCTTATAGCATCAAACGAACTGGTAATTGGAAGGCTTTCACAAGTTCATTTGGGGATAAATGAATACATTAGGAAATGAATTAATAAAATGGCTTGCAAGTGTTATATCGGGCATATTGGGCTTCTTATTAGTCAAAATGAGTTTCTTACAACCTTAATTGAAAAGTTTGACTTGGCCAATTGTTTAAATTTTGATATCGTGGTATGATCAATATTGCAAATCCTGCTCTTTTGTCTTGGGTTTTTTTTTTATAGTTATTAATGCTCTCTGTATCTAAAATGCTGGATATACAGGGCAGAGTACAACCCTGATCAGTATCTTTGGGAAAAGGACTTCACTCTCGCAGGAAGAACTTACAAACGAGAAGACTTGGAGGCAAGTATGGAATCAGTCACCAGAATGTTGCAGTCTATAATATCATTTGTTAATTTGCAGCAATACCTTTGGATGATTAATTCTGACGCTGATAGATAACATTTTCAGCTTAAGAATGCAAGAGGCCATACTTTGCTATGTAGTCATTATCTACCTTCGCCATTCCCTGAGGATACTCCTCTTCCTTGTGTTATATACTGCCATGGAAACAGGTATGGAATGTTTCTGTGTATTGCAGTCATACATATGGATTGTTGAGAGCTAAAAGGATATGCCTTAACTAATTTCCTGGAAAGTCTTTGTTGCCACATGCTAGTTAGTATTTTCACATGCTAGGATTTAAAAAATAACTTATTTTGCTCATGTGGGCTATGATGCAGTGGATGTAGGGCAGATGCAAATGAGGCTGCTGTAATTCTTCTTCCATCATACATTACCCTTTTTACTCTTGATTTTTCGGGGTCGGGCTTATCTGATGGTGACTATGTCAGCCTTGGTTGGCATGAGGTACGTTGCCTCTTTAAAGGCATTCATGGTTTACTTGAATTCCTGTCTTTTGAAGCTTATAAATTTATTTCATGTGTCAGAGAGATGATCTGAAGGTTGTAATCTCATATTTAAGAAGCAACAAACAAATTTCCCAGATAGGTCTTTGGGGACGATCCATGGGGGCAGTCACTAGGTACTTGTCTTTCCCTACTCATCATAGGCTCTTGTAGGTTTTTTTTTTATCAGTAAATAAGAATTTTATTAAAATAGGTGAAGCCAAGTGCACGGGACATATACAAGAGCAACACCCCTTAGGAAGAGATATGAGATACTGAATAATGGAATTGTGCATAGGTTTTTCATCTGCTCCCAACACAACTAACTATCAGCTTTCCTGCAACGTGATGCAGCCTTCTTTATGGAGCAGAAGACCCCTCTATAGCTGGAATGGTGTTGGATAGTGCCTTTTCAAACTTGTATGATCTAATGATGGAACTTGTGGATGTGTACAAAATTCGGCTTCCTAAATTCACTGTAAAATCTCTGTCTCTCTTTTCACATACACATCTTTTTTTTTTTGATAAATAAACAAATTGTATTGATCAATAGCAAAGCCAGTATTACAACACTAACGCCCTAACTAGGTAGGCACATTAGAGAATTCACATACACATCTGGAACCAACCATAGTTTGTAAATGCCATGGTCTTTGTCCTTTACCCTCAAAATATGGTATATGTAACTTATAAGGGTTTGGCTGCATGAATTGATGTGCAATATTATCAATACAATTTTTTTTTTTTTTTTGTAATATTTGCTTTTCACTGGTTTTCTGTGTGCATATTAACCCCTGCGCTAGTGGGAATGTGTCATATAGCTAGGGCTTTTTTTTTTTTTTTCTTTTCGCTGTCTGCTTTTAGAAGTTGATCTAGAATGTTTCCAGATATTTTTTATTCACATGATTTGTTTTTTCTTCTCTCCAATTAGGTTAAGATGGCTGTACAGTATATGCGACGGGTAATTGAAAGGAAGGCAAAGTTTGATATAATGAATCTTAATTGTTTACAGGTACTTCTATGGTTTTTACTTTGTTGAGTTGAAATTTGTAGAATGGACTCATTAAACCTTTAGTTTAACCTGTAACTTTAGCAGGTTGCACCCAAAACATACATTCCTGCTTTATTTGGACACGCCAGTGATGACAAATTCATTCAACCCCATCACTCTGACCTCATTTTTAAGTCCTATGCGGTATTGTCTTATTACAAGGATATTTTTCTCTGCTGAAATAAAAAATTTCAACTCTCATATTTGTGGTGCATTTGATGATATCTTCGATTCCTTGTAGGGGGATAAAAATATTATAAAATTTGATGGTGATCACAACTCCTCACGACCACAGTTCTATTATGATTCTGTTTCCATTTTCTTCTACAATGTCCTTCACCCCCCTCAAATTTCTACTGCTCAATCAAGTAAGCTAGAGAAATATTATGATTTGGGGGATTTGAAGGCCGCTGCTGGTATGAATGAGGTGATTTTCCAGTCAAATGCTGTTTTTAACAGCTTAATGTTAGTATTGCATATGCTAGTTTTTCTATATCATCTCTATGCTCCTGCTTATGGCATCAATAAATAGTAGCTCGAATTTGTGGCGATAGGGCACCCTTGTAAACTGAAAGGAAGAATTGAAGGTTAATTGCGTCACTTAGTTTTCCTTTGTTTTGGTTGCTCAGCTTTGGATTTTTTTTGGGGGGGGGGGGGGGGGGGGGGGGGGTGGGGGAGGTGTTTAACGTACTGGGTGATTGGAAACTTTTTCTCTTTTTTCATTTATTCATTATCTTCAATTTTGATACCCTGATTTCATAAATTTTATGTTTAGTCTGTTCTTTCTTTTCTCTCTGTTTTTTTTTTCCTTTTTTTTTTTTTTTTTGGCATAAGAAGAGGAAATCGCATTTTCAGGCAGCGCTCAGAGCTTTAATAGCATATCACAGAGTATCTGCTGATCGTCACTATTGAATAGAAAATGGACAAAAAGTATTACTTGTGATCATTCAGTGATGAGATCAGTCAAAAATTGAAATAGCAAATTGTCAACCTGTCTTCTCGATCATATTTAATATTAAACTGTGTTTGCATTGTCTGCTGCACCATATTAGTTTTTCACATCATGCTTATAGAATTGGCTCATATTACACCTCATGCAAGTATAGCATTACTATCAATAATTTTCAGAGCAACTATTTAGGTGTCTAGCAAAAGAGAAGAGAGCTACTATTTTGGGTCTCCATTTCATTTATTCCCCCACAATGTCACCAAGATGCATTGGCAGCTTTCCCTGTATCTTTCATCCATTGTGATATTGACCATAGAGACTAACCATCCGACTTTCTCTTTAGAGCCTCTTATACGAGATAATCACTGGTCTTCATTCTGCGGGTACTGATGCTGCGAGCTCATCTTCAGCTCGTCGTAGCACTTCAGCCTCAAAGTCTGTGGGTGAACTTCTTTCTGAAATTGCACCGGTGACTACTGTTGTATGTACCTTCTTTTATTGGTTTTGTGACCTTTCCGCATCTCTCTTTCTTCTTTTTATGTTAAGAGTGTTTTATTAGTTATTTCTTTGCTATCATGATGCAGGATTCGATGCTTAATGAGAACCATTCACTTAGCAATCTTGAAAATTTACAGGTGATTTTGTTTGATACCGTCTATGAAATTTGGAAGTTGTGTAATCTATTTTTCCTCAGAGACAAGAATGGTTTGGCAACTCTTTTGTTGGTTTGACTGCATCGTGCTTAATGAAATTGAACTTCAACTGAAGTTGAAGATCGTGCTTTTTATTGGGTTTAATTCCATGTATGTCTTGTAAGGATAATCATCCTGGTCCAGTGGCTTTTTCTTGTCCTAGCAATGACTGAGAGCCTGAAACATGACATGACGCATGCAAGGAAGCCTCACATCCTGGTCTAGTTTGACTGTTGATTTTCGGTTTTCCATTTCACTGTATAGTTTCACTTCAACTTTGCAGTTATGATTTTCAGGATAAGCCCAATGGCCAGAATGAAGAATGTTGCTCGTATACAAGCTCAAATAGAGAAAGTTGGGGAAGATGCTCATCTTTAGGAGGCAGTGATGAAGAATCTTCTGCGGACTGCAAGGCTGTTGACAACAGTCATCAGGTCTCTCTCTCTCTCTCTCTCTCTCTCTCTCTCTCTCTCATGCATATGCTGCTATGCATTTGCCTCAACGAACTTTTTTTCTAAAACTTTGTTGATTGCCATCCATTTGGTTCCTGGAATAGTTAATAACTTACTCTTATTTTTCTTCTCTTTTTCGTGCTACCTATAAAAAATAGGTAATAACTTAATCTAGATTATAGGTGTAATTGCATCCAGGCCTGGTTAAGTTATGGGTCAGGGTATAGTTGCTGTGGCTCTCTGCTTCGTTATTGTTGTATTTTTTTTTTTTTTCTAACTCCAGCCATATAAATAACGGCAATGATAAAGTTACCACTGAATAACAACGTCTATACAAGTATGTAATAAAATAATATTATTTTGACTTCTACTTTTGATTTGATGTGTTTAAATTTAATAAAAAATATTATTATATTTCAAGTTGTCTATAAATTGTAAATGGGTTGTTAGCCTATCACTACTCTAAATAAATGTCCTCATGGTGGTTTTGCTACCAATGAATGTTTCCAATTGGAGTGGCAACGGAAGGAGTTGAGCTGGTGCTAGCTCAGACAGCCAGCTTTGTGGGGGTTGTACCATAGAACTATAGAAGTCTACAAACCTGGTAAGGGCTCTGCCAGTCAGTGGATCCTGCCTAGCATATATGCCTGAAAAGTTCCTTGAGTGGGAAGAATATTGAATGTGGAGTGTTTAGAATGATAATGTCAGACACCCACTACCTATCAAAAAAAAAAAAAAGTCAGACATCCACTGCACTCTTCACTCTATATAACAGATGTTCTATTGATATTTGTCTTCTTGGTAATGAGCAAGTTGTCCTTTTCTTTAGAGGACTCTTCAGGTGTATGCAACACCTCTTCGGAACGTTGAACATAGATCGTCAGACTCTACAAAAGAGGAAAAGAAGAAGAAGACTGTGGTTGCTCCAAAGAAGCATAGAAGCGAGAAATTTGAAAAGTTAGAAGCTCTAAGCAAACGACTACGTCTTTGCTTTCTGAAGCGGGTGAACCATCGAAGACAACGCTCTTCATGACAGCTGTATTGTGAAATGGTGTTTGTAACTGTGACCAAGGTGGTAATCCTTCTAGTTTCTTGTCAAAGGGCATTGAAGCAGGAGTGTTCATTGATTTCAGAGTGCCATTCATCAAACATGGGCTTTTTGTGAAAGATTGGTTTCGTTGAAAACTCTCTCTCATGCTCACAATTTGTTTAATAGGTCATGTATGACAAATTTCATGTAGCATGTAAGTGTTCTGAATGTTGGGTAGGAAAGGATTTCTTAGCATTAGGAGTTTATGATACTAAAAAAAGCAGTAGGAGCTTTCATTGTCAAAAGCAGCAGCAAGCTGGACATCATTTTGGTTAATCCACAGTGCAATTCAAATTTGGGTGTACTACATTCTTTTAGGCTATTTGATTAGTCTGATTATAGGAAAGACTCGTAAACAAAGCGTGATTTTGTTATTCCACTGGCTCTGGCTCAATATCTTAATGCCTTGGTCATGTCCTTGTATCGTGTGCTGCTTGATTTGCATGTCCGAATGTGCCAAGTGTCATTGGAGTTGGTCAAGGAAACGGCTCAATGCACCTGTGGCTGTCAACGAAATGATCATTTTACTGAGGCCGTGCTCCAACAGTTATCAACCCGCTTACATGTGATATATCCGAAATATTACGAATCAACCTGCTTGGGGATGCGCATGGCTATTTCTAATTTTCATTATGAGCATTTTATGCAAGTCATTAAATTTGCAAGCCCCAATTCGTTTGTCTGAGGAAAAGAGGGGTACAATGTCATGGCCATGCCTACCGTCCTTTGCTGTACTTCATTTGAATGGCAAGGGATTCATATTTCATTTATTAGAAATCTGGGTGACCATGTTACAAGTAGCACCTGATAATTGAACCAAATCCCAGCATCTGTTTACAAGAAGTCTCTGAAATTTAATAAAACATCATCTAATGTCTCCATGCTGAAATTTAATCATCCCAGTACATTTGAGATAAGAGTTCTTTGACTAAATTAGAGCTAAGAAACTACAGACAACGAAAAATGTTATGGCATGCGCAGTATCACATATCAGTTTGCCCCAAACTTTTCCATCTGATCTTCATTCCTGATTGATATACCCGATGAAGGTTCAAACTGCTCTGGACGGAAAAATGGAGTTTTGCTGCTGGTATGAGGTGCAACTCGACTCAAGTATCTGATGTGGAAGCACCATTTCTGGTTTAGCAGATGCTCCACCCACAAGGACTTTTTGCTTCTTAATCAACCTTTCACCTTTGGGACTCTCGGCTGGGGAACTGAGATGGCAACCAGAATCTGGAGTCAATGGTTCATGGTGAGATGAGAAAGATTCATCAATAGAAAGGCTGGCTGAGGCATGTTCCTTGGCAGCCTTGTCTTGTAGGGGGCCCTCGGAGGTTGGGGCAGGGGTTGCTGGATCAGTCTTATTGTCAGAATCTGGGCAATTGTCACCTGATCCTGGCACCCCAGGACCAGATGTTTCTGAAAGAACTCCACCAAATCGTTGTTGCTCCTCGATTATCTTCTTCAAGTATTTGCCCTGGGCTTCTATTCGTAACTGTAGCTGCCTCTGAACCTGTTATGCTTGAAAATATGCAGAAATCACAGGTTTGGTGAGAGTTGACAAATTAAGACTCCAACGTGGCCCATTGCACTAGGGCACCAAAAACAAATATGAAAAAGACTAATTGCATCCCTGTCCCATTCTCTGACTCAATTTTATTTGAGTAGAATAGGGTCACATACTCTCTTTCCCTTAGAAAAGCTAGATTAAGGGGATGATAAGAAAGATAATGATGAAAGAAAAACTAAAGCAGTATAAGCTACTTAATTTGATACCAGTATCAAAGAGAAAACATGCCTCTAATTGCTCATGCAGTCGCTTCTGCACCTCCATCTGCAGCTTGAGTGCTTCATTTATTTGCACCCCACTGCAGAAAGGAAGAACACATTCTTTCTCATACCAAGCAGCCAATGAGCCAAATAACAAGCCATTTTGATAGTCACATGATATTGGATGTAATCATAATTTGACAAATTGTGTCCTTATGTCTTGAAAACTTGAGAACATTGAACAGGAAAGGAAAATAATAAATGATTCTGACAAAATAAATGGAAATCTTACATCCAGAATGTGGGAGCTGTTACTGTTTAATAACCTACTAAATGAGTATATTATGGCATGATCACACTCGTTACTGGAACGACATGGTAAAACTGGCAGCTGTACTTACGATGAACCATCCAAACTTGAAAGCATATCCTCAGTTTCTTTCTTATCAGCTTTTTTCCCTTGCATCAAAATTTAAGAATAAGTGAAAAAAATAATGAGGCAGCTATGATAATTGATCATACATCTTCTTTATGGTTATCATCACAGAGAACCTGCCCTATACACTGGTCAATCAGAACATAGTTACCATCGTTGATGTAATAAATGAACATTGAACAAAAGAAATCAGTTAAACTACCATCTGATGATGAGTCAGGAAGATATTTTGCAAGCCGGTATTTCTGGATGCATCAAAAAAACAGAGTCAACAAAAATGACAGATGACAATGAATTTTAACATAAGAATTCCTCAAACCCATCCCCAAACATTCTGGGAAAAAAAAAAAAAACGTATGAGATAAATGGAAGAAAGAGATTTTGCATAGCACAGAATCAATTTTTATATACCTGTAAATGGCTTTTGACATGATATATTGTTAGACCTTGAACACCCATTACTCTAAGGACACCTTTGGGTGTAGCCCCTGGAAACAGAACCCAGAAAGAAAAAGAAGAAAACCAATTACAACAATTCCAATACTCACAAATAATAATTTGCATAGGATTTGGTGAGTTTATCCGTTGAAATTTTTGTACTCCTTCTGTCCTTCAAGAGAAATTTAGGACCATTTGATTAGATTTTTATGCAATTCACACATTCTTCCTCTCAATGGTGTTACATTTTATAGGAACAACCTAGCACCACGACCTAGAAATGAGTTAGGGCTATTTTCCTCATAATCAACTTGGATACACGGTTAGATATTTAAGAAATCATTCTGAGTTCATATTCCCACTTTGGCAAGTGACATCTTTGATATTTTAGAAAGAAAAGGGCATAAGTAGGGCTATTGCAGCCCTTGCTCAATGCATGATGAATTCACACCATACAGCATCCCTAGAATGCCAAAAAATGTTACGTCTGTTTGTTTCTCCTATCCCTTCCATCAGTTTTAACTTACAAGAAGAGCCTGGCATTCCCACTTATGTGTTATAGCATCTAGCATTAGAAACTATTCAAAATTGTACGAAAACAAAACTAGATATAGAAGTTAAAATGAGCAGTAGTAGACCCTATTAATACCAAATAATAGCCTGGCTAATTTACCCAATGAATCCTGCATCTTGCCAAATAAAGGTCACAGTTCAGAATTAGTAGAAATATGACAACGAACAACAAAACCTAATTAGGAATATAAAGGTTGAGGTGACTCACGGTCAGGCCCACCAAGTTGTGCCACAGCATCAACAAAACGTTCATGAAACTCATGTGTCCAACGCAAGCGTTGCTTGGAGGCAAGACTGGCATTGTTGTGACTGTTTCCTCCACTGATTTGGTCCATAGCACAATCTAAATGCTGACCATGAACAAGCGAGTTTTTTTAGACTAGGCTTGAATTATGAACACTCTTTGGCTGATACATCTATCATTTAGCTAAAAGAAGAAGGCTGGAAGCTGTCAATAGCATGAAAGATAAAAGAAAATTACAAGAAATGTTGCAGCTTCCTAGAACATGAGGCTGGAAATATAAGAATGCTCCATAGAACAAAAACTCATGCCAAAGAGAATGAGGAAATTGTTCTTTAAATGACATGCAACCAAGAACATTGGAATGTAAACCATTAGGCTCATATTAAAAAGGCAGCAATTCCCCATTGCACAGATCTTGGAATTAATTCCTAGCATCATGATGAACTTAAAAGATATCTGGGTAATGAATGTGCGTGTGCATACTCATATCTGTGCATTAAACAAACAAAACAAGCTCAAGTAGTTGTAATTAAGCAAACTTTTTTTTTTTTTATCGGTAGTTGTAATTATGGAAATTCCCTCATTAATGTACCAGTGAATCAGATCTGATAAAAGAATAAAAGATTTAGTAGAGAAAATACAATCTTGGAAGGAAGCAATGCCCTCTTAAACAATATACCCTCAACAGTTATAACTGAACATCTACTAGAAATAGCAACAGGACTATCTTTACATAAATTCTTAATATTATTCTCGACAAATGTGTTCCATAGAATATCTCGACAAATAATGAGTACTTTGATCACATGATAAGTTTACCTCCAAAAGTTATTATCCTCCAATATATTGAAAGGTATTATGCCTAAGAGAATTGACACTTGCTCTACAGTTATATGATGAACAGATTTAACTAACAAGTAACAACAAAAGATATGTATAGGACAACAAAACTACTCCATAAACTATGTTCATCATATAGCTTCTTTTGTTTAATTAATGAAGATTTGAAAATTCACTATCTATGTGTCGGTTTAAAGTTTACCAAATCGGAATCCAATAGTCCTAAGCCTTTTTTTTTTATCAATGGTTGTGCCTTGACATCATGTCAAGGAAAATGCTACATAGCTAATTTGGCGCGGTTCCTTATCCATGGGGAAAGATTGTGTATGCGAGTAATTCACATGACTACTCTAAATCTACCATAATATGGAGTGGTGAATAACAAGAAACACTAAGCTTTTAGGCCTCATATCTGGGAACCATAGGAATACAAAGAAAGTAAAAATTTGACATGGGATGAAGGAAAGAATAGCAAGGCAGAAAAATCCATTGTACTAAAAACATCAGAGTGTCCAAACATTTGACATATAGAGATAATTAGGGTTTGAGAAACACATTAACTTCCCACAAAAACTGACATGACATTAAATTCAGAGAAAGTCCTACAAACATCTTCCCTGTAAATATTGACGAAGAACAATAACGACATGACAAGAGATAAACAAGTCAAAAAGTAAAGTAAAAACCAAAAATTTAGCAGTTAAAACTATATTATTTCTGGTTGTATAAGCATACGAAAATATATGAAGAGCCAGACACTACTGCGATGAGAGATGTACCCAGATCTCCATTCGCCTCGGGAATCAAAGCCCCTCCTTTCAACTCTCCCTCCTCCCTCAAACTTTACCGAAATTGGAAATGCAAACTGGAATTCGGCAGGAAATTATTCCCTCTGGCTCTAGGGGTATTAAAGGGAGCTGACAACCGAGAAACAACAAAATGAGTCTTAACCAATAGGCACCCAAAGTCCGAGTCTTCGCTCTTCCCTCCACATTTAATTCTCACCCTTTTCTGCTAGGAAGCTTTTATATTAATTTTAACTTTCCCTGTTCATATACAACTTTGAATACAATAAATATTAGTATAAAAAATGATATAGGTTACAGTAATTATTATCAAATTATAACATTCATATTTGTCAGGTTTTTGGGAAAGTACGTAATTATTATTAAATCATGAAATTAAAAAGTAATAAAAAAATCGTTAAAAAATACAGAGAGAAGCAAAGCATGCAATGCGTGTGTGGATGATACAAAAAGCTTTACAATTCTTGTTAGTTTAATTTGGACTGCAGTGATATTAACAAATGTAACATTGCATGGCGATCGGCTTCGACGTAATCTGTGGAATAATATTCCGTTCCTTGTCCTAAACAAATTCCGGCAATCTCGTCCTTTTCCCGTACCTCATTCTAAAAATTACGTCTTTCTTTGGATTATCTTTCCTTGTGCATGTCTTTTCATCTATTTGGGGGGAGTCATGAGATAGCTAAAACAATGGATGAATTGGCAGTTGAGGAACCTGGGGAAGGTCCGGAGATGAGACTACCTCCAGCCAATGAAAGGGGTGACCGAGACACTATTAGCATGTGGAAACCTCCCTTTGGAACAAGGCTAAAGGTGAATTTTGATGCCAGCTTTATCAAATCGGTACAGAAGGTGGGGCTGGGCATTGTTATACGTGACTCAAAGGGGGACCCAGTCACGATGGTAGCTGGCCAAAGGGATTTAGTGTACACAGCCTATCTAGCCGAAGGGTATGCTTTATCAAGAGCTCTATTATTGTGTGCAGATCTTGGAGTATATGAAGCAGATTTTAAAGGGGATGGAAAGCTGATCATTGATGCAATATTAGATCCAGTACCTGATTCCTCGTGGAGTGGGCAGCTTGTGGAAGACCTGAAGAAGGAACTGGCGTCTTATTGCATGTTAGAAAGGGGGGGGGGGGGGGGGTGGGAAATCGGGTTGCTCATGTATTAGCAAAGTTTTGCCTTTGGACTCTGAATCCGTATGGATGGAGGATGGACCGAGTGTGGCCATGCCTTACATTGCTGCGGACAAACGATGTATTGTGTGATTTCGAAATGATAGAAGTTACCTATCAAAAAAAAAAAAAAACAATGGATGAATTGGATCAAAAAGCTCAAATGTCCTTTTCTGTGTTCATGTAATGCACGTCTGTTAAGGTGGTCAAGCAACTGTTCAGCCACAATGTCTCGTGGAGACCAGAGTTCCTTTGTTTTTTTTTTTTTATGGAATCAATGGTAAACGGAAACCCTCCTTAAACAAGTGGTATATTGGCCTAGTCAACTACTTCACCCTCTCAACTTATCACTAGCAAGTGCATCATAGACCTTCATTTTAGTAATGATACCAGTGATCTTTTTCTTGTGGTCCAAAAAAACAGAGAGGTGATATTCATATGTATGATTCCCTCAAGTTCCGAGGCTTCAAGTGGAAGAAGATATTCAAGATTCAATCAAGTTTAATAGCGGAAAGAGAGTTTGATTAAATGAATTTTATAACATTTATTGAGTATTTAATATGTCTGAAAAAAAAAGGCAGTGCATAAAAGTACTAGTGGCAAAGCCTCATATTCTCCAGTACCATACACAACATCAGGAATATACTGCTTTGTTGTTGTGAGATATTCACTTCGATTCAGAAACAATCAAGGATGGTATATTGATTTCTCTACACTAATTCAGGACTTGATAAATAAAAATAAAAATTAAAAGAAAAGAAAAACTAAGGATTTTTTACTTTGACGCAATCGGATGCAAAAAGTCCTGAATCTTGAAGGCGTGGTGTTTTGAATTCGCAGTTTGGACGAGCTGTTTCTATCTCTGTTCCTGCCAGCATTACGGACATGAAGGATGGAGTTTCAATAGTAGCATTCCACTTATGATTAATGTAAGGCCATGAGTGAGAAGAAGAATTTCTCCTCAGAACTGTAAACCCAAGAATTTCCACTCCATCATAAGAAGATGAACAGGTGAGACTCCATATCCAGTAAACAGAAGATGAACAGAAGAGTTTCTGGTGCTAGATGCCATATCCAGTGATTTAATGTGGGTTCACTTGCGCTACATTGATGTCTTGGGATTTCATCTTGGCTTCACCCCAAATCAAAGATGCTGTAGTTGAGTCCAAGCTTAGCATCCTTTGCTTGCCTCCACCTGGAGATCCTTCCAGAGTCAATCCTCCTAGACTCTCGTGTGATGTTAGGCAACTTTCAGTAGAACAGTCAGCCCTTTGGGGGTGCAGGCTAGTCGGAATTTCTTCAGAGCCATGCGTTTCGGTCAACTGAGGGGACCGTAATGAGTAGAAGCCAAGAGAGTCGAGAGAGGAACTTCTTGGTGTCTTATTTACCAGTCCTTGACTTCTTGGTGTCTTATTTACCAGTCCTTGACATTTTTGTCATTCTGTGTCAATAACTAAATTGATTGGCAAGCATCTTACAAGCTCTCTCGAGCATGGCAATATATATCCACTCTACATCTTGTCAAATCTGCAAGTGCTTCTCAGCCTACACAACAATATGGTAGGAAGACCGAGGTCTCCTATTTAATAAACCACACCACAACCCATGAGAAGGAAATGTACCTCAACTTGGAGATGTAATTTACTTTGAACTTCCATGTGTGCTCTCAAGGCCTCATTGACTTCATAACCACTGAAAATGGCATTCCGAGCATATGGTAATTTGGTAGTTTCCACGCACCATGAGTGTACCAAAGAAATATGGAAATTCTATCTTACTCATTCTCAGAAATTGGGAAGTTTGGAGATGTACATTACCAGTACCAGGGCTTTCTAAAAGGTATGAAGCTGACATCCCTTCAATAAATAGCAAGAGAAGTCAGCTTAATCATTTAGATTTAATTTAGTTAAATCTAAGACCTGGAGGTGACTCTTTAAATGGAACAAAGTTAATCCCTTCACGTTCAGTGTTCGCATGATGGCCTTTGGTGTAGCTTATGCAAGTATTATTTATGCCCTTATGATACTAATAGATGATAATCCAAGTAAATGAGATTCCCAATAAATCCGTCAAGATTTAAATGTAGCTCCTAATAGGTTGGTAACCAAACAAGCAACTTGTCTGCAACCCACATTTGGCTCATTGTTGAGCTATATGACAGAGGAAAAACCTTTTAACCGGTCAGGCTGCTCTTCTCATAATAATAGCCCTCCAATTATGACCCGCCACATATCTCTTCCATTTTATAATCTATGGACCTATCTGCACCGAAGCTTTCCCTATCTAATTTCAAAAGTCTGTGTTTTATATGAGTAATTCTATGCATCAGCCACTATTTATATTACACACCACACACTTATAAGTTTTTATAGGATGTAGGGATACTTTTTATAGAATATATAGATATTTTTTATAAGGTGTGTGGTGTGTAGTGATGAATAATGGTTGCTCCCAATATTTTCTCTTTATCTATCTCCCTCGAAGCCCTCCGAAATCCTCTCCCTTGGCACACACCAGTCACTTGAGAAGTCGCGGGTCACCTCCTCCTCTCCATCGAAGCTATTCACCTTCTCCGGCGTGGGTCACCTCCTCCTCTCCATCAAAGCTGTTCACCTTCTCCGGCACAAACCTCCTCCTCTCCATCGAAGCAGGTCACATTCTCCGGCTAATTTGATCATCTTCTGCCTCTTCCTCCTCCTAGTCAGTCTGAAATCATCTCCCTCAAATTCTTACCATTTGCTTGATTACAAACATTTGCAATTTTCACCTATATGATTCTAACAAGCCCCTATTCATCTTCATGTCGGTTCATTGTACAATTTGCTTGATTGGGGAGTGTTGCCGCCCTCAAATGAAATGACTCTGTTGTGTTTGCTTGTAAAGAGGAATATAGTGAGTCCAATGGCTACTGGAATGACTGTGGCATTTGTAGGCACACAAGATGTTTGATGAAAGGCTCAGTAGAGCCACTTCCATTTGTAAATGATAAATATGATGTGATAAAGTCTAAACATGCATTACTAGTTTGCTTGAAATTTCACACTTTGTTGTGTAACAGTGCATTACTAGTTCACTTGAACATGTGCTTTTAACTTATGTTAGACCTCACAAATTGAAACTGGCCATGATGAGATGTCCCAGACAATGCCCATATAAAAAACATATAAAGACTAAGTTCAATTCCTCAGTGTATGCATTCATGTCCATTTTGAAAAATCTGTCCACTTTGGTCCTCTACAATTTGGGAAATAAAGATTAACAACAATTTGTTAAATAGTAACTGGTTTGATTACAATCCCTTTGACAGAATTAGAGATTCGATGGAATTATACCTATGACCAATTGAGAAACAAACATTACAAAGAGCTAACACTATGTGCAGTAGCAACATGCTCTATAACTTCAAAGTACAATAGAAGGAATCTCTATGTAATAAGTTGAACGTGCTTATGTTCTAGTTCCACTCTCAACTACCACTTCAGGTTTCAGACCTGCCTTTAAACAAACAGTACCTAGAAGAAAAAGGAAAGAACATGGGAAAAATGGGGGAGAAAAGCTTGTTAAAACATAATCAAAAGATACATCTTAGACTCCTGTCATACATGGCTGACCATTTCCCCTGCTTATCAAAACATAATCAAAAGCTTGTTAAAACTCCCATTTTTTTTTTTATCATTGGTAAGACAACATACGTCCTGCTACTTTTTTATCATTGAAATTCATTCTGCAAGCAAACTTTACCTTATATTCATATTACCCCTGCTTTATAAGTTCATGTATTTGACTATTAGCCACATTTAAAATTGCACGGTTGTTTTTATAGGTTCCAGCAAATGACAAGTTCAAACACCAATACTGGTTCAAGTTCATGGACTTCAAGAGAGAAAGACAAAGCAAGTTTGGACAAGCCACTTTGATACTGTGGCATTCCATCAAAACTCCGAATCTCTGGAAAAGGTAATAGTTTTGGCATAAGATTTTACAATTACCCAAACTATAAGATCAATAAATAATGTGAATTTTTTGAATGAATTGATTTTGAAAATGAACAAAATTTATGCTACAAGATAACGTTGGAATTAACTCAACGAAAGAATGAGAGGTTATTTCATGAACATGTAACAATCGAACAAACCAAATATAAAGCAATGGAGAAGAAGTATAATGCTACATTGAAAGTCTTGTTGACATCGTCGTTATTTTTTATTGCGATTTATGCTGTAATTTATATGTATCCCAAGAACATTAGTATATGTTGGGTAATGCCTCGACTCATGTAAGCTATTTTAGCTTTGGACAACTGATTGTAATAAACATGTGATGTAATTAGTATGGTTTTGTGAATTTAATGAACATGTGCCTTTTCTTTATTGTTTTGGAATGTCTTGCAATGGAATGAATACGTAATACACAGATTTTAAAGTGACTTCTTACAGGATATAGGGCAAAAGACCAAAATTATGGACAACTTTTGCAATAACTACATAAAGCCAAAAATTTTGAAACATCCATAATTCAAGAATACCTCTTGCATTTCATAATTCATGTTCAGAATTACCTCTTGCCATCCACAATTAAATATTCAGAATTACATGAGTTCCAAAAAAACTATATAAAAAAAAATTACATAAATTCAAAACACTTGGCTCCAAATACATAAGTTCAAACCAACCACTCCGGAATACATAAGTTCAAAACATTTGGCTCTAAATACATAAGTTCAAGCCAACCACTCCAGAATAGAATCACAAGCCTCTTCTCAACAAAAACTTCACAAGCTTCAATCCACAAACATGTCACAAGTTTCAATAGCTTCACAACTTTCCTGTCACATTAAGTTTTAACCAATAATCACATTAAGTTTACAAAACCAAATATAAGCAACCATAATATCACAAAAAAAGTATTAATGACATACATAAGCAGATTTCGATTAAGCATCCAAGTTTTGACAATCGACCTCAGGTGTATATCCAATATCCCTACATAAACAACAACAAATACCATAAAAACAAGTTTAGATCTTTGATTAAAAACCAATAAACCATGAAGATTAAAAAGCTACAATACCTCATTGAAGGACGATCATTCCTAGCATGTCCTTCCATTTTACAAATGCCACAATACCTGTTTTTTGTTGGTTGCATCTCTTTTGGGTTCTTCACTCTCAAAGATTTTGGGTGCCCTTTCATTGGCACCCATGGAGAGTCTTGTACCGTTTGTGAAAAATTTGAGATAATCTAATTTCTTACAACATTTTGTGAGTTAGTTGACTCCCCTCCACCTAGGTAATCTGTATCTTCAATATCGACATGATGGTCATTTCCTGTCAAAAGCCTTCCCTTGGGCAAAGATAGTTTACCGCAATAAGTTTTTTCTCCTATTTCGACAATCGAGTATGATTGGTACGAATGACAAAACCTTTTCTTCTTGCATACGTCTTGTAAAATACTTGGGCGTCTTCTATGTCATCAAATTTCATACCGATGAATGGCTCCAATAAACCACTACTTGAAGAAGAAATCAAATTTACTCCATCATCCACATGAACTCCATCTTCCACATTCACAAACGTCATGTTCCACATTCACATATTCGACATCTTCACCTTCTACTCGTGTGACTCGGCATCATCTCAAGTCATCACTATCGGAACTTTAAAATTTATCCTTTATTACAAAATAAAAAACACAAAATAAGGGTAAACACAAAATTTGATTCGGCTGATTTCAAAAGAAACAAAAAAAAAAAAAATCTGTAATTCACATGGATTTTATAGCATATCAATGGTTATATTCTATAATTTATATAAAAAATATTCTATAATATACATTAAAAAAAAAGTTATATGTATACAAAATCAATCTGATTTTCAGATGTATAATCCACTGTCGGAATGAAGAGAAAGTAAATGAACAGAAAGTAGAAGATAATAATGAAAAACCTAAAAATGATTCAAACTAAAATAAAGGAAGATCACACTAATTCATGTCTTCTAATTTTAGAAAAATCTGAATTATTGGGTATTGCAGATTAAAAAAAAAAAGGACTCCTGATAGAAAAAATCTGGTATTTACACTCAAGTGCATTTCTGGTTCCCAATTTTTAAAAGTAAAAAAAAGAACATCTATATCAAGATAGTATGAGGATAGCATTTCAACTCCACATTCTCTCTTAATTTTATAATCAATATCTAACTAGGACAAACTAGAATACGCATATTCAGAACTTTACCCATTTTGCTTCCCTTCAATTCAGGTTTTTAAACTCTAACCAAACTTAATTTGCAAGCTAAAATACAGCAGAATGAGTTAATATTTACTTTATGCAATTTCTGATTTACAAAAAAATTATTTTATGCTTTTAATAGACCTTGTAAATATAAGCAACAAGGTTGATGGATTCTTGTGTAAAGGAATAATTTATGGACTCCCATTCAAATTCAAGATAGGTAAATAAACTAAAAATCGGTGCAAAAATCAAACCATGGAGTGGCGATGGAGATGGCGGCGACCTTCATGGATGACAACGGCTACTGTGGTGGGCAATGGCTCGGCTGTGGTATATGCGCGTGAGGGGCGACAGAAGAAGCTGAGGGAGAAAAACTTTGGGGCGCAAATGAGCAAAACCACAGTGGGGGCGACGGCTCTTGGTGGTGCCCCTATGTCTAGCTATGGCAGCAACAAAGCTGGTATGCTGCGGCTGTGATCTAAGTACTTCTTTTGCGTTGGCAAGGTAGGTTTCAAACCGAGTTTCGTGTAAAACTTCTCAGTTGATTCTGAAATCAGCTGAGAATGTCCCTATCTAATTTCTTGTGAGCTTGTTTACGTGTCATTTTACATGTGGGGACTGTTATTATGAGAAGAACAGTTTGATACAAAGTCCGAATGGGCTTTGTATAATAAATATAGAAGCAGAATGATACTCATCTCCAGCCTAATTAAACCCATTTAAGTTGCAGACTCAACTAACATACTGCTGGGTACAATTTATTTAATCAAACTTGGGAAGATGTAAGGACCATTTTGTATAAACTGAGTACCACATAGCCAAATATATTCAATTTCTTAAGCAAATATGAGAAACACAGTTGGTAGAGCACCTCATTTACATTAGGGGAGGTCATTGTATGATATGGGATTACCATATAGGGGGAAATGTTTCATTCAATACTTCAAATATTTTTCCCAAGAAGCAAATAAGGAGGAATGAGGGAATAACACTCATAAAGGAGAAAGTGAGCCTTCCAGAAGACCTCACAATCTGAAGAAAGAAGAAAACCAACAACTGGAAATTGCAAAATATACGAGAGAAATCATGCATAATTGCACCTCTATTGGCTAATATCTGCTAGGGTGTAAGATCTGTGAGTAGCAGGAGCGGAGCAAGGTCAATAATCTTACTAATAAAATGAGCATGTCCCTTAGCCCATTGAATTTGTTATCTCCAAATGATGAAAAATCACAAAATTTACCAGAAAACAAGAAATGGCACAAGCAGGCCTTGAATTCTAGGCAACAGCAAGCACACAAGCATGCACACAAGATGCAACTACCAAAGGATGCTTTTGACTTTAAGCAAGAAACAACCATACCAGACTTCTCTCATATCTAAATCAAAATTTTTTTTTAGATGATTTCTACCCGTCATCTCTTAGACCACATACCACACATTTTTTATTTTTATTTTTTAATAATAAGTATATAATGTATGGATGATGAGTAGAATAACTTAATCTATTTAAAAAGAATATAATAAAATAAAAAAATTATTTTATATAAAATATATAGTGTGAGATGATGAGTGACATCTCAACCATAAGAGAACAATTCATTCACTACCTGGTTTGGGATGGTGGAAGACAACTCTAAATTGTACGGTATGGGTTGTGCAATGCTTCTACGATATTTCATGGACCAAAAATGAATTTTTTTTTTCTCTCTTGTTTTTTTGGGGTGAGTGTTCAAGTGATACCATTCATTCATTTCTTGCCACAAAAGGTTGCATAGCGCAATTGTAGGCTTTCGGGGAGAAATTGTACCCCAGCTTGGTAGTGTAGATATAAAAATTTTATGTATAATTATTTTTATATAATATTTTATATATTATATTAATATGATTAGTTGTATATAAAAATATATTAATATAATTAATTACATCAGTAAAATATATATATAATATATAAAAATAACTGTAAATAATATTACTCGAATAAATAATGGCTGATGAATAGTTTGATAAAATGAGTCCCCAACGTAAAACTGAAGACAATAAAAGCCTATAAAATTAGCTACATGAATCACAGAGTCTGACAAGAATGATGAACCATGTCCTAAAACCCTACGTATTGCGTAATATCATTTACATTGGATTAGGCATATTCCAATTTTACTTTAAAAAAATAAAAAAATTAGTTGATATGTTCATTAAAATTCTCACGTCACGTTGGATGAAGGATTTTAAATAAAATTATTCAAATACAGTAACTTAGAGAAATAGATTTTATGTTCGAGTCACCGATAAGTGTTATTCATTTTTTTTTTAATATTTTTTTGAAAAAAAATTCACAACATTATTTAAAAAAAAAAATAATGAATTACTATATATATATATATATACATATAACGATCGAAAAATTGTCTTGGAATACCTCGGTTGATTTCCCGCGAAACAAAACCTCATCGCCGCGAAAATTATCGAAACAAAACCTCTGGGTACGCGCAGTTCCCCGTGCACGGCCTCGACGTGATCGAGCAGAACACCGAGACCGTACGGAACTTCGATTACTCTTGTTTGGCTTCTGTGTCTTCGTTATTCCAGTAAAAATTTTCATGGCTTTTCTCCCATTTTCATGCTCAATATGTCGTGGCTATTTTTCGTTGTTTGTTTCGGTCGTGTTACCTATAGTGGGTAACTTCGATTCCGCTGGTTGGTTGGCTATGAGGCGTATGGAAATTGATTTTTATTTATTTATTTTTTGTGTGGTTCTTTCCCTGCTTTATGTTTCACAGGCTTGCTAGCTGTTACTTGAAGTATATCACTCTGTTGTTTCTGGTTTTCTCTTGCGCCTCCAAGCTCTGCTATTAGTGTTTACTTTTGGGAATTGTGGGCGCTTCATCATTGCACCTTTTTTTGGTTGTTTAGCGCTGCTGGATTTTAAAAATTGGATCTTTGTTCTCTTGTTATTCAGAATTTAGAGTATGAGAAACCAGATTAACATGATTGTTTTATGCTGCATGGGGCTGATTTTCTATTTCCTTCGTGAATAGGGATGGAGTCAGTGAGTCTCAATTCAACCAAGTTTTGAGCATTGAACTGGATCAAATAATTGAGGTTCTTTAGCCCAATCAAAACTCTTCAATTATATATGTAAAGGCTGTGACTTTGCTTAATCTGGAGATTATATGAACTTCATGCTTGTTTATATTTATAGGCCTGTAATTTTTTTATGTATATGCTGAGCATAGTTATGTATCTGCTGGACAGATGTGTTGCTAGTCTAATTTCCTGCTTTTGATGCTTGAAACATCAATTAGTGCTCTACCTTTGTAGGTTCGTGTGCTTTAGTTAGTTAAGCACAAAAGAAAAGGATTTAGAATTTGATATATGTTTGTATATGTCTATATCAAGGTTTTCACCAGTCGCCAATTAGAATTTGATAGATGTTTGTCTGTGTATATGTTTGATATATGTTTGTATAGGTTGTTCATATATGTTTAATTGCTAGTCACCAATTAAAAAGATATTTCTTCTTTTTGACATTGTTTTCTTAATGTAATTTGAGGAGGATGTCAATTTGATTTTATTTATTTATTTTGATGCTTTTTGTTTTTTGGATGTATTTATAGGTTGTTGTTTTTTAAAATAATGAAATTGAAAATGAAGCTAATTTGATGGGTTTAATATATGCATTAAAAAAAATAGATTAAAAAATAAATAAAAAATAATAATATTTTAGTATTATGGAGAGAAGGATAACTAATCCAATGTGGGCTTGATTTTGAATATACATTAGCCATCATGTAAAAAGTGACATCTTTAGCCAAAAACTGCCTAATCTAATGCCTAAACCAATGCCAAGGCTCTAACAGCAATACTTTGCAGTAATTGTACAGTTGAAGAGGAATAAATGGAGATGATAAGGGAGCAAGGGGCAAGCCTAGGAGGAGGGGTAGTGGAGGAAGATGATGGAATCCTCTCAATTCCATGGGGCGGACTCATTTACGCCCCCAACCTTGTGAGCCCCCTCTCTTCGGTTCCCCACTTTGAGGCTTCTCTTCTCCTACAACTTCAGGTGGCTATTTATTGGACTAATATTTTTTGGGTTTTTCCAATTGCTTCGTAAATATAGTTTCTTGGTGCTTCTAGAATAAAATTAAATGTTGGGTACATTGTTTCTGTCATCTGTGCAGAATCTAGAGGCAGAACTAGGCAGTTCAGATTCGTCTCAACCGTGTGATGAAGATATTTTGTACGTACATATGGTATCATTGCGTGTGTGTGTGTGTGTGTGTTTTATCTCCATTTTAATTGCCAGCTACTCTAATTAATGAATGAATGCAGGGTTGATGAACTTAAAATATTGAGTGAAGAAGAATTAGTGAATATGGCTATGAAAGTAGCATTTCAGGTACCCCGCTGCTGCTGCTGTTTTAGTAATTAATTTGCACCCAACTCAAAGGACAAATTTGTCCATATTAATATTGCAGCAGGGTGACCATGAAAATTCTTCGCAACCTTTGGAAGAGCAGTCTGCCGCTGCAGGGTGAGTCATATTATGTATGTGCATTTCTTTCTCTTTTTCCAAGATATTTCTGGTTTGTATCCTGTGATTTTCTTTAGGAGGTCCTACCCCCTCGATTCAGTTGACAGTTGTTATGGTCCTATCGTCTTTAGTTGATTTAATGGTCTCAAAACTTGGCCAGATAGTTTTTCTGTCCCATGTTTGTCTCAAGTTGCTCTCCTTATCTTACTTTGTTGACTCACTGCTTAGTCTCTATAGGTTTAGGCTTTTCTTCCCCTGCCCTCCCACATACCTTTCTCCGTGCTTCATTTTCCTTGTTTCTTTAATTGACAAAGGAGAGTTTTTTCTGTGAATTCAAATTGAAAGGAATATTCCGACCTTGATTCTCCTTAAACACTTGGAAATTTCTGGCCTTGAGTAGTATGCCTATACTTAATCCAGGATAAATCTTATAGCCAATGGTTAAGCAAAGCTTTTTCTTTGTGTGCCCAATTGTCTTAACAATTTCATCTCTGCTGCACATCTCCTATTGCAATATTTCTGATGATTTAGAAACATTTTATATTGTCTGTTTGCAAAAGATCTTGGGTGGTCATCTTATGTAGGGCTGTGCATCCGGATCCGGATCCGGATATCCGGGAACAACCGGATCCGGATCCGGCTTTTTAAAACCGGGCGGATATCCGCCCGGATAAATCCGGTAAAAACACGGGCGGGTATCGGATTTGATACCGGATACCCGGATTTTAACCGGATCCGGATTTTTTTTTGCATTTTTTTTTTTGCATTTTTTTTAAATTATATTTTTAACACTTTTTAAACTGCTTTCTGAAAAAAAACCTTTTTATCACTTTCTAAAAATATTCTTTTAGCACTTTTCTAAATGATTTTTTTTTTTAAAAGATATCTTTCATACAATTTTAAAGCATTTTAAAAATATCTTTTGAACACTTTTTGAAAGGGTTTTTTTAATAAGCCATTATGTTGATTTTTTTTATAGGCATTTTTTATATAATGCCTATAAAGCATTTGAAACTGTTTTAATCTTCAAACAATGTTGATTTTTATCATAGGCATTTGAAACTTTTTTTTGCCCATTCAAATTTTTATATAAAAAAAAAAAATTAATAACAAATATCAACACACAATACACATTACATTGTAGTTTACATTATAATGCAAAAAATCCACTTAACGAATAACAAATAAGAAATGCCCCCCATAATTCAGAGCCATCATCCTGCAGATTTGGAGGTAGCTCCATTGTTTGAAGGACTTGGTGCCAGCTTTCCTTGAAAAACAAAATGAAAACAAATCTGGGTTATTTTTATCTTATAGCGTGATATTGAATATAAGCAAGTGAAGAATGAACTGCTAATTACATACCAAGATTCATTAGATAAAAGACACGAGTTACATGCGTAATGAAAAACAAGAGACATGTTCCTTATCCAGTAAATCCAACTCCTAGTAGAACTAAACTCAAACTAATTACATCCAATTGGATGGGAAAAAAGAAAAGAAAAAGCAACATTTTAGTAATGAATCAAACACCTACCACGCATGCTTGCATGATCTTCTCAAAACTTGACTTGGAGATGAAGTAGATTCAAGTTTGGTTGATCTGGTTAAGCTCATGTCATATAGAAGTGATTGAGTTGTATGAGAACTCAATGGAACCAAAAATCAAACATATAATTAGGATGAAGACAAGAATATAAGATCATGATAAGACTTGTGACTTGTGATGAGTGCAGAGTTAGACAATTATAATAGGATACTGATTGTATGCAATTGTAATAGAATACTGATGCTATGTAAAAACAGGTCTACCCCCAATATCTTTGCATCTCTTGCAATTGATAAGACAAAAAATAAAGGCCAAGAAAATTGAAAGATGGTCAGAGGGGATTTGCGCAGGAATGTGGTAGTTGAGTGGAGCCAAAGAAATTAAGGTGGTTTGGATCGAGGAGTGGATATATAGGACCATTAGGAAGCTGGTTCACTAATTCATAATTTACAATGACTGATGGATCAATCACATCCCAACTTCCAAGCAGTTACCCCACCCATTACAACGATGATGTTGGTAAGGAATCTGAGAAAAGGAGAACAATCAAACCTCAGTGCAAGAAATTTATAGAAAAAAGACCCATAGACATACCTGCAACGAAAAAATATATTTTTCAAACCTCCAAGTACAATCAAAGTCACAATACCCAGATTTGGGCAAACTACATCTAGAACTCAAAAATATTATTGAGAACCCATATCTCCAATTTTTTTTTTCTTGTTTTTAGAAAGCATATTGGGCGGTTCATCACATGGGTGTATGGAAAACAAAACTAAGATATGGGAAACAGAGGAAATACCCACTAAATCTGACGGCACAAACAAAACCTAGACAAGAAATTAGAGGCCCGAGATAAAGAAATCAAATAAGATGAGGAACAGAAAGGGGAGAAGACAGACCTCTTTCTTGTTGTGCTCTAGGATGGCGAAGCGTGCGAGGCTATCGATCTCGGCGCTGTTCTGAGAACCCTTGCAGTCGTGATGGGTTGTGCTGATGACTCTACAAGAGGGAGAGACGATCGAGACTGAAGAGAGGGAGAAAATGGCTTAGGGTGGGCGCATACAAAATAGAAGATGGCTTAGCTTTTGCCTAGGGTTTTGGCCAGAGAGAGCAAGGGAGAGAGTGAGGAAATGGTCTTCGACTCTTTGTTGTGGTTTGTAATTGTTGCTGGAGGCGGGGACGAGAAATGCTTCTTGACCTAATGTATTTTTTTTTTAAACAATGCGGTCACGGTAAACCGCATGGCCAAACCGGATCCGGACACTCATCCGGGCGGTTACAGATTTATTTTAACCGCCCGGGTGTAATCCGGGCGGATAACCGCCCGGATTCACCCGGATCCGGATTTCCGGACCGGATCCGGAAAAAAACGGGTCCGGATGCACACCCCTAATCTTATGTTTCTGTTGACTGACACTATAGTTAGCAGTAGATACCCGGGTCAAGATCTGCAAGAAGATTCGGGTTGATTCCTTTCAAGTTTTCTTACTAATGGATATCACTAACTGTAGCTTATTCAGGGGGGCTTCCTTGCTGTACCTTGGATGATTTATATATTCCAGATATGGATAGATCCTTTTAGTTGATGATATGGAGCATATAAAAGAAATGGTTCCACGAATTTCTGCTGGTCCTATTACATGCAAAATTCTGTTTTTCTTGCAGCAAAGCTTCCTTATGGTTAATTTTGATTGATTCATATCTCTTATATTCTTGGCCATCTAGTATCTCGTTGTAATTTTTGATCTGTTGTGTTATTCTGGTGATGTCCTTGCAACAGTCTTTGGACCTAATGGCATCACCTCTACCTATAAACGAGGGCTGGAGGGTGATGTTATGGGTTCAATGCCGTATGGGTGTGTGAGCCTTGTTACCTGTAAAAGTTATTTAGATTTTATTTTGATATTTTATCCAGGAAAGGAGATGCTCACAGTAGATCAAGAAATAAGAATGCATGCTCAGAAAGCTTTTCAGGTGGGGAAAAGCTTTTATCTTCATCCGAGATCCCAAGTGATTCTCCTTCCCTAACTGATAGCATTCAAAATAGCCACTCAAGGAAGAGAAAGAGAATAAAAGCAAATAGCCATACCATTGAAGTATGCTACATGTGGCTATATTAATTTTTCCATTCCATGTCTCTTGCTTATATTTCTTCCATTCAGTAGTATAATACCAAAATCTTTTTTTTTTTTTCTCTCTATTTATCTATTATGTCATTTCAGTTTCAAGTGAAGATGTCTGTATCTGCTATATGGTATTGTTTACTTTTTATTTCATTCTTACCAACCAAAACTATAAAAAAGGAAAAAGGTTAAGGGTTCACCTTGATGACTGATATAAGCACAATAACAATGTATGTTCTAGCATCTACATTTATTCATCTTTGGAATAGTGTTGGGTCGTATCATATATAGGTTTGATAAATTCTTTAGTGGTTCCAGAGTTCTAAATTCTTTTCTGTGCACTATTTCCTCATTTGCCTTCTTAACTAATATGGAATAAATTTATTCATTTATTGCTGGCATCTGTCCAGGATGGTTATACTGCAAAGGTGGAGCAACTTGTGAAAATTAAACAAAAGCAGGATTAAGACAAAGCGGCGGCAAGACTGCACTCATTCAAGTTTGTATCATGACATCCTATGGAATTTTTACCTTAAAAAAACATCTATATAGAAATTTTAATTTTAATTAATATCAAGATTCTGATTTTTAACTGTATTTCTCTCATGTTTTGGTCTAGTGGTGGCTGTGAGATAAATGAAAGTGCCATTACATTGTCAGGAGGAACTGAGAGGATGAAATCTCTCAGGTTTACAAGTTATGCAGCAAAGGTAGTCTTGAAAAATGCCTCTTCTAAATATCAATTACTCAGCAAACATGCTGTTATTTGATTGTTGCTTGAAGAATGTACATGGAAATCCAGATTGAAGATGCTTTAAGAACTAATCTACACAATATATAATTTATGATGCATGGAGCTTTGGATCATCCTCTCCCATCTCACAAATTTTGGAAGCACAAAAGTCTCAATACGTATTTGCCTTAGTAATTGTCCTAAAGGTATTGAAACTTAAGATCTACATACTTTTTTATTGGTAGTTGTTTTAGCAAAAAACAATAACGGTCCACATACTCATTTGTCCTAGCGGTTGTCTTAAACACAACCCCAAGGGTTGGTGTAGTGGTTTTGGGTCGTATAAATGGGACGTTGTGGGATCAAAACTCCACATTCACACTCTTAGGACCATCGGATTGGGAGAATCTCCCCTAGGTACACAAGCCCTCGACAAGGAGTTTCCTGCAAATGCATTGAGGACTATATAAGCTAGCCAGTTATCTTTTTCATTTAAGCATGAACAGTCTTCTACCTATTTAGAACTTTCTTCATTCTAAGATGTATTGGAATAAGATGCATAGTTATTGTGAAATTGTTACAGAATGTGACGAAGTTGAAGTTTTAATGAAGCTTTTTGGTAACTATTCATGGACATGTAGGCATGACTTTGGATTTTTATTATAAGACATCCGAAACTGACTGAAAAATACAGAGTTTTTAAAAATGTCTCTACACCTGAGAATAATTGTGGATAGTCCTTCTAAAGCGATGAAAGGAACTTACAGGATTACTCATTCTGGCATACTATGTAACTTTCATAAAGGTTTGAACAGAGAATAAATCCCCGCTGCACTACTTTCAGTCTGCATGTCCATATAGCTTGGATAATGTTTCATACTTATCAGAAGCCTCAAAACTTTATGTTGAGAAGTGCATGCTGCCTCCTAGTTCTAGATAAAATGGACTCATCGGGCTGCTGCCTAATGGTCAAGGGTGTGCTTGGTATGAGCTGTTGATAGACAACTTGGGTCGATTCTGCACTAGAGTGGTCCTAGATTACCTGATACACAGTTCTGGCGAGTGGGGTAGTATATCTAGGTTTACTTCCTAGGGGTGGGTTCAAAGGGCTTTGCCTTGGTGCGGTTCCACGTCATTAAAAAAAAGCTTCAATAAAATGGAATCAAGAATTTTTAAATAAAGTGGAATTAATTTAAAAAATATATATATTAGAAGTTGGGGGATTTATTTTAGTTCACTTTGACCACTGAAGCCTGCACGTGTTTTTCTGGTAACTGAGTTATTCATACGCATATTATCAAATTGCTGAGTTTGATTATTCAAACATCTGAAGTTTCATGTTTGTTCTATCAATGCTTTTTTTTATACAATGTACTGCAGGTGAAATCACCAAGCATTGGGGAACACAGAGCTGTGCTGTATCCTGAAGTTGTTCTTTGTGTTGAGGTTTACCATAGCTCACGGAAGTGGGTGAAGGTATAGCACTTTAAAGACAGTCAATGTCGGCCTCTGTTTGTTGATTGTATGTGGTTGTAACAAGTCAGGATGATGTAACTTCTCTGTATTTAGGAGATCTGATAGTTGCAGTAGATCATTGATGGATAGAAAATTCATATATAAACGTGCAACTGAATTGCTATTGACATTTTTTTCACATCTTTTCTAGACTCAGGAGTTTTTGGTCCTAGGCCATCAAACCTTGATTGAACTGAGGGATAAGATCCACTGCTCAACTGACCAGGTGATGCTGAAGGCTGGGCAGCATGATCCTTCTGGATATTTCCTTATAGAAGTAAGAAGCCCTATTCATTGAGTGTTTGTTTTCACAAGCAAGATGATTTGTTACCAAATCTTATAGAATACTAATTCTTTGTAGGATGTATTTTTCAACGATTTGAGGGATCCCTCTGCAATAGATTATAGTGAACCTATCTTTGACTGGCTCAGAAACTCTAAGGATGAGGCTCTTAAAAAATGGGAAAGCATTACAACTGGGGAATTACAACAGAAGCAGAAAGCAATTGTTGGAGCCGTTACAGACCTGCAATTGCCTCAGTTCAAAGCTGTTGACATGCACATGACACGGTTTTGTGACTTAACGTTTCGACTAGGTGCTGGATATCTCTACTGTCACCAGGTAAGATTTATGTTGCCATGTTTCATATGAAAAGCATTATTGTCCTTCATGCTTTGATTCCATACTTTGCAACGGTTGAAAGAAATGGCTTCATGGAAATTTTATGACATGATATTTTAGTTGTCTTTCATGGCAAGATGAACTGCGGTGTTGGCTGTTGTCTTAGCGTGGCTCATATTATTCTTTTGGTTGGGAAATTACATGTTATAGGGAGATTGCAAGCATGCAATCGTGATAAGAGACATGAGGTTAATTCATTCAGAGGACGTCCATAACCGAGCTGGTTATCCAATAGTCTTATTTCAACTAAAATCTCGTGTTCAGAAATGTGATGTTTGTAAGATATATAGAGCTACAAAAGTGACGGTTGATGACAAGTGGGCCCAGAAGAACCCTTGCTATTTTTGTAAAGACTGTTATTTTCTTCTTCATTATGGTAAGGATGAGTCTCTGCTGTATAACGACTTCTCAGTGTACGATTATCAACATGATTAATTGAGTTGTTCACATTGAACTGAAGGTCAGCCTTAATTTATGGGAGAATTTCACTTTTTACCCATAGGCCACCGCCTGTTTTTACCTTGCACCAAAAATTACTAAAAGTTTCAATTGCATCCTAAGCTACTTATATTTTTCAATTTGCACCCTCCCTAGATTAAGACTTGACTATCAAGATTGCATTGTGTGTCCAATTTTACATTATCTTAACGGTCAAATCTTAGCTAAAAAGTAAATATTGAAAAACAAAGTGGTAGTTTGTATGTAAAATGTGTAATCTCTCTCTCTCTCTCTCTCTCTCTCTCTCTCTCTCTCTCTCTCTCTCTCTCTCTCTCTCTCTCTCTCTCTCTCTCTCTCTCTCTCTTTGTTTCAAGAAAAGATATCTATTTCAACTACTGATGAGATCATTGTACATGCACATGTGATTTGGCTTTACTTTGCAAACTTAAACTGGACAATATAAAATATATGAAGTCCGCAGCATGTCCATGACAGCAATAACATGTTAAAAGCAGAACAGGATCCCTCTTCGTCCCCTCTTCTACAGGGTAGTTATATGAGAGCTTTTTTCTCTTTATCTTCTTCCGCCTTCCACCATTTCCTTTTCTTCTTCTAACACCATTACTACTATTATCAGTATCAACCTCCAATCTCCTATTGCTTTCATGGCCCCCCCGGCAGATGGAGCAAATCCAAGCCCTAACTAGTGCACTATGGAAATGTCGTTTGCCTCTGCTCAAGTCTTGTAGTTGAGCCGATCTTAAAGCGCCTGAAACAATAAAAACATAAATTACAATTGGTATTACAACAGCATGAGGTTCGATTGAAAAAATTTTAATCCTTCGTTGTAATAGCAAGAGTGAGAAAAAGTATATAATGTACATACTTTCTCAGCGAGGTTTGAGCGGTAGAAGCCCTGTCAACTAATCAGACTCGGCATTGGTTCTGGATGGCGTAAATCATCTTCAAAAATGGTGGCTGATTCGTATAGATATAGACACAAAAAATCTGTGGGATAACTTGGATCGATTCAAAGCCTGTAGCCATGTAAATGCTTTGCCCATCTTCTAGCCATGTAAGGATCATGGTAATCCCAAGCTTCGACACTACTACTCCTCCCACGAGTGATCACGTCCATTCCTGGAGTTCCTGAATGGTTACTTTTATCCCCCACATTCACTATAGTTTCCCCTGTTATGATGCATTCATCAACCTCTCCCTCAATGTAGCTATATCCAACATGAACATGTCCGTACTCACCCAGTTCTAAAGAGATCCGCTTTTCATCACTGCCTTTTAACTCTCCAATCCTTACCATTCTACAGTTAAGATCCTCTCCAATCCTCAACTGGATATCTCTAATGACTCCTCCCAGCATTCTTGATAGGAACTGCTCAAATTCATGCATGACAAATCCATTCGAGGTTCCAAAGCCGAACCCGACATGAAACCTATGGATTGGAATGGGTGCTTCCATGTTGATAGCATGATAAGATCGTGTTGGACTGTCAGAAAGATGCAGGATACGGGACTCTGGATTTTTGTGGACGCGATCCTCAAGTATCTTGATGCCCTTTTTTAGACCTTCAAAAGGATCTGCTTGCCCCACGTAGAAGAGCCGATCAATGACTTGTAAGGCAGTTCGCTTGCCATAGGATGTCATGCGTTTAAGGGGGAAGACACGAGCTGCAGCTGATGAGTGAGTAACAATGGCTAAACGATCAATTGGCCGAAGGGAGAAAACCACCATTGCCATAGATTGCTTGAGAAGCCTCAGGTGCGGCCCGTTGGGACTTGCAACCAAGACCAAGTCAGTTGCTTGTTGATGTGCCAATTTTACTGAAAGAAAAGATATGTTCGAGGGGGTAGACCTAATATAAGGTGTTTGCCTGGTTGGTGATGGTAGTGATGAAGAGGAACTGCTTGTCAAGTGATGTAGGGGTGGATGATAGGGGTTTGAGGTGCGGCCGGTCATTTGCATAGATGAATGAAATCTGGGAGGTGCACTAGGGGGGATGGGCACCAATGAGAGACAAAGACGGGGATGAGTGGGCAAGTGATTAGGCTCAATTGGGTCATCATCGTCATAGCGGGCAGACTGCAGGAAGGACCGCCTGTGGACACGGAAAGTAGCAATGGAGTCATCAAGGAGTTGGAGTATGGGATCATTTTGGTTGCAGGAAGAGAATGAAGCACAAGGAGGGTTGAGGCTGCGGGGCAGTTGGGTCCAATGAGCACGGCAAATGGGGCAGGTGACACTACCATGGCGTACATTGGAGGAGATGCAAGCAAAGTGGAAAGAATGAGAGCACTGGGCTGTAAAAATTGCCTGTCCCGGGTTGTTTCCCTTGCTGTTATAACTCAACGGCTCTAGACATATTGCACATAAGCTCTGCTACATCAACCAACAGCAATGAAGGTATTAAAATTTAAATCAAGGAAAAGGCAAATTTTTAAAGTAAGAAACAGATTAATTAATATACATTTCATAGACCAAGAATCAAAAGAAATGAACTTGTGGTATTTTTTTTATTATCAGTGTGTAGAATACCATTAAAAATGATAAATATTTCTACTTTATGTCCTTAACTACTACAAATTCCATATTTTCATGCAAGCCTTTAAATATGATAACCATCAATCAACTTTTGACTGTATTAAGCTACAGAGGAAGTGATCTAGGATTTTCTAGCGCAGTAATCATGCAATCATCAATAATTGGCCATAAAATGATGGTTCCTTAACAACCTCTTCACCCCCGGCCCTCCTATTACCAATAAATAAAATGGAAGTAATCCAAAAAAGCATGACAAGATAATTAACTTTCAGCAAAAACGAGCCAGTGATATGATTACATTATTTTTACTGCTGCATACTAAACATGATGGAGAGAAATTAGTAAAACTTTTGGATCATATCCCACATAGAAAAGTCACCGATGATGGCTACCGATTGTTTTGTTTTTAATTTTATTTTTTTACTTAATGATTAAGGAATTTCTTTTAATGATGTTGTGAATTTTTTTTTTAAATGTTCAAGGTATAAAAAAAATGTATGAAAAAAAAAATGCCAATTGGGCTTCTCGGTAGAGAGTCTCTGTGGCTGTAGCAAGGTCCAAAACCTTTTGCACCGAGAGATTTTGGGGTTTGACACATCCCAGTGGCATTCTAGTTGGAAGAATGATAGTGTACTGGGATTCAGAATTCAAGATTATTATCATAATGAACGGGAGAAAGTGCAAGTGAGTCCAGGTCCTACAGGGTAGGAAGTTCAAACTAATAAGGTAGTGGTTGAGGAAAATGTAATTATGAATTTAAATGTTTTGGAGCAGGTGGGACATCCAGAGTAGGGACTGCACTGTGCCCTGCATGTCAGTGGATTCTTTGCTTGCCAAGTGCTCCAACCGCCATGTCTGGAGCATCTACCAGCTATTATTATACTCTACTCATTAAATACATTGCCGCTTTATACGCTTGACACTTAAATTAGTGTATGCCGAAAGTTTAAGGTAAACTCTGATAATGAGTTAAGATAAGATAAATTGAAAGTTAAATAAAATATTATTATTTTAATATTATTATTATTTTAAAAATTAAAAAAATTTAAATTATTTATTATATTTTATATAAAAATTTAAAAAAAATTATAATTATTATATAAGATAGAATGAGATAAAATGAATTGCTATCCATTTTTGTAGATGATAACTCCGAGTGCCAGAAAGTAGCCACCGTATTCCTTTGTTCTGGTGAAAATTTGTACTCTTCCTAATTAACTGTAGTAGTAGGCACCAATTAATTTGGAGTGGTGTGTGGTGCCTTTTCATGTAAGCCTGAGTTGGGTAAGCAAATTTACACTGTAGCAGTACGGCTGAATAAATAGTTGTCCCATTCGGAGTGTGATTTGGTTGGAGAAAGTGAAAAAGTTCAAAATAAAAAAAGGTTTCACAGAGCACAAATAACACGGAATGGTTGTTGCCCATCTGGGAAATTATTCAACTTTGAGAGGCATTGGATTCTTTAAAGAAAAATTCTTTTTAGAATGCATGACGTGAAAGATAGCATGTGAAGGAAATGGGCTGAGAAGAAAAGGAGGTTTGTGAGATGGGGGAATGGATACCTTAGAAGTAGGTGCAATGTGGGAGGATGGTTCTGCTTCATCTGCAACATCTTCTGCTGAACCGTTCTTCGACTTTGTGCGAGACACACCTAAATTATCCGAGATCTGTCCAAAGAATTCGGGGGAAAAGAAAAGGCAGAGCCCGGTCGTCACATCTCATACAATATAGTCCTGTCTTTCTTGATTTGGCAAAGTAAATGAAACCAGAAAGGGGAAGACTTGATTGTTTATAGAACTCCGAAGGGAAATTTGCACAGAATTAAACCAAAAAGAAAACTAGAAATCCACTTTTGGGGATTAATTTGGGATTATACAGAAATATGCTAGCACAATCTTTGATAACAAAATGAGAAAGGAAAGCATGGGGGGGCTTTTGCTTACAGGTTGAGTAGTACTGGTGGTATGGAGGTCCACGAGAGCCTTACTTCTGGAGAAGGAACCACATGCATATGCTGCAGCTACCACCACCTTCCGAGCTGCTTTCCTCAATGTTGATGTTGCTCCTGCTCCTATTCCTCCTCCCATTCCTCTTACACTTATTTTCTTCTTCTTCTTATTATTCTTCTTCTTCAGACACTTTATAGGCTCTGAGACCTGAGAATTGTAAGGGGCCGAGGCGGTATGGGCAGACAAAGCTCTCTGCCAAGTCTGTAAATTGTCCGAGGCTCTCAGCTCTCGCAGCTGTTGTTGCCGTTTCTTTTATGTTTATTATCGTTCTTCTAAACATACCAAACACCCCACGCACATATATATACGCGCAGCTTGCCTAGTCCTCGACCCCAGCACCTTTTTTTTTCCCCTGACGTCTGTACTTTGCTTGTATATGTATATTTTCTCTCAATAAATATATTCTGATAAACTTCTTCTATACTTCTATACTCTTTTGTTTCTACCATTTATCTCTCCCTTTACCCTTTTCCTTTTCCTTCTTTCTCTCTGTAAAAGATTTGTTATGAACCGACTCTAGTTTTGCAACTAATCTCTCACTTTCTTTTGAAAGCTCTCTGCAACTTTCAAGTATTTGCTTGTTGGGTTTGCTGTACCTTGTTGATATCTATACCATTAACCCTGATTATGCAACTTAGTAGTGGGAAAAAGTGATGAAATTTGATGGGAAAATACAATGCTATCTAACATATAGATGCAATAAAACGAAAATTTGAATTGGTGGAAGTCTAGGGAAGAGAGCAGAGGCAGTAAAAGATGGTTCTCTCTTAACACTTTTTGTTTTTGAGTGGACCCATCAACAATTTCACTGTCACCTGATTGAACAGTGCATGCGTGTATGGCTCAGGTATTAATATTTTGTAAATTAAAAAAAAAAAAAAAGATATGAATATTTTGTACCATCAAAGGCAAATTTTCTGTCTTAAATAAACATTTTACAGAATCATACAAATCAAAATTAGACAATGTTTTTTGGTATTTTCTGGGAGCCTCTTCTTTGTGGTCTGCATTACGGCGTTACAGTTCAAAAAGCGAGGTGGCATTTGGAAAAGTAGTACAGAGTAAGAGGTGGGGTAAAAGACCGTTAGATTTGAATTTGAAAGTTTTCAACAGAATCACATATCCATAATAATGGCAATTGGCATATGGGCTTTGGCCTTTTCAAGCTTAGACGTATTACACAGCGCAGATAAAAGAAAGTGTGACTGGGTTCGTTGGCGCCAAAACTACTGTTCTTCTACCTATTGTTCATTGCATTTCATTTCTTCTGACTTTTTTTGAAAAAAAATTAATTAATTTTGACTTATTCATGATTGAGTAATGCTAGAGACAAGCATTTTCACACTTTTTCATGGTGGAGTGGTTCACTTTGTTATAAAAAGTTTGCACGAGATTTATACATTTGAGACTTGTATATATTATTATTTTTCAGCGTTTGGTCCCTATCAATTTGCCTGGATTATTGTAAGAGTGAATTTTTCAACTCTTAATCTACCCTATGCAACGTATTTAGCAAGATTCGACCTATCACTTAAACTATACTTGAAATTCAGCTTGTTCTGTGAATTTCGTTTTTTACTTTGGGGATATACAGGATAGAGCGGCACCTAGGCCGCCATGGATGTGATACAAACAGCTTTATGCATCAAAAGAGATTATACATGGACTAATCACTCAAAAGACTATATACAAAATGAGTTGCCAAGTGGGATTATCTGGTAGTACTACTGGCTGTATTTTGATACTTTGTGGGTTTGTAGCATTGCCGTTTCTCTTTCAAGGGAAAGAGAAGTTTGTCTTTTTCGAAGTGCGAACTTCAGTTCTACAAATACATGATAATTCTGAAACAAAGGCCGCTCCATGAGGGCGTGAACAGTGAGCTGCGAGTGTCATGGGACCCAAGGTTACCAGCTGATAAGCTATCTTAATTGATTAGATTAGTTAAGCAATTTGCAAAGGGGCAGTCAACATAAGCATCCTTCTTTGCAATTGATTAAACGAATCAGACATGCAAGACTAAAAAATGGGACAACTCTTAAAAATCATTGAAAATTTGGTTAAATGAATGCAACTATGCTTTAAGAAAATGAACAAACATGTACTAAATATTCCCAGGAAACAAAAGGTCTTTTGCTCAAGACAAAACCCACAAATTCAGCTCCCTTTCCCAATATTATGACATATCAACTCATATCGAACGCTCATTTTCTGCAGAAAGTTGTTTCGAAGAAAATGTCCCCACCACTCGAGCCGAGACAAGCATTAGAATTGAATGATATCTGCCAATCAATCTCTAGAATAATACTAAATATCGTGGATTGTTTAGGAAATGTTTTTGTTTTTTGGTCCCTGGTTCTGCACAATGATGACAAAAGCTCAAGCAGCTTTCAATCCTAAAGTCCTAGAAACTAGAAAATGGCTAATGCGTTAAAGGATACTATTGACAGTATTAAGACCTTGGGGGAATCTCTCTTTTTCTGCGACTGACATATGGGAAAGCTTTCAAACGACCCTCTTCTTCACATCAAAAGAATGAAAAGAGTAAAGGTTACTGCTTTGCTGGGTTTCTGCTACAACTAGATAGATTGCATACAAAGCAGAATCATGTTTGTTTGTTTTTTGTTTTTATTTTCTGAGAAAATCTAACATATGTTTGACTGCTTGTACAGATATTGTACATGTTTGACCGAGTCAAATCCTTAATGATGAGTTTATTAGAATCAATCTTCTTCCTTTTGTATTCATCTGATCAATGATTCCTTTAGTTATGGATCGATCAAGCTGCTTTGGGAATCATTGATCAATGTTTGAAAAGGAGTTCGATCCTGTCTGCAGCCATCGATGTGGCATAGTTTCAATGTTTTCCTTGGCATATAGCATTTTAAATGGTCCTCAACATGGTTACTTTTTCTTTTTCTGTTTTCCCTCCATTTTCAAAGGTATTCGAAGTCATTTATCTTTGATTAATCTCTTGGATACGTGCAGTCCCTCCATCCTGCCCCGACCAGACAATTAAGGGATAAGAGAGAACTATTTGATAAATGAGGTTCTAAGGCTTGAGAGATGCTTATCAAGGCTTGACTTACCATTTGAAACTCCCCATGTGATTGTCGACATGAGTATTATTACTTGACATCCAATAGTATACATACACTTTCAATCATTGTATTCCAAGTCAGCATATTCTTTTCTGGAATCAAATTGTAGATTTCAATAGCTGCTAATAAATTTCTTAGCAAGGTAGTATTAGATGGTTTATAAATGTTATGAAATCCATTTTGTATGTCTATTTCTCTTCGACTCCAACTTCACTGTTCGCATAGAAACTCTTAAGGGATCTAATGCGTGTATTTTTGCTACTTTTCATCCTTAATATTATCATCCTTAATGACTCAAGATGATGCGTCATATTTTAAGCGATTTCATAAGTCAATCATTTAAACCGAAAAATCACTTAAAAATTGACACATCAATAAGTGTGATCGAGGTTGATAAAATTTAGATGAAAAACAACATTTTTCTTCTTTTAATATTTAAGCATGAGCATTAGAAGCATACAAAAACTCAACTATTTGATTATTGAGTCATAAGACAAGACAAGACGATTCACGGTTATTAAGACTAGGAAAGAATAACTGAATTGAGCTCATGAATTTATATTGGTCAAGTTATGTACCAATATAGGTTATTTTAGATATATCATTTAAACTAATATTTATCTTAGCAGCATACATAGTTATGAAATATAGATACGGATACGTGACGCTCTCGTCTTATTATAAGATATGTCATTAAAATTAGTATATATCAAAACAATTTCAATAAGATAACATATTTTAATTAGATGAGAGTTACGTTATCTATACTTTCAAAGTACTTAATAATTTTACCTTGGGGATGATCGAGTACCTTATACCAAGTTCAATTGGTTCAAACCTCTCTCAGTAAAAGAAAATGAGAGGATGTAGTCATATTTAGTTTAAGTATCTATTGCAGTCCCTTGTTTCTCACATGGATCATAGAAGACTAATCTCACAAATACAAAATGCTAAAATAATCTAGAGACGGCAACGCAAATTTCACAAAGAACCTTAAAAACCTCGTTCATGGCAGTCAGTGGGGAAAGTAGGCGCGTTCCCTTCAAAGTGGCCTGACAGTCGGCAGCAGCGTGGGCGGCATGATTTGACAAACCAACCAACATGTAGAAGCTCTCAGAGTCCAAGTCTCCGTAAGCCTCGGCAAGGGCAGAAACAGCCTTCTTGTACACCCGAGAACACCTCTGGAGATGGTGGCTTTGCCCTGCGGTTGCATTATTATTTAGCAGCTTAGCTATGTGGTCTTTGGTGCTAGTGGCTTTAAATGATGCCAGCCGGAATGCAACGTAAGCGAGCTCATAGCGTTCAGCTTTGTGGGTACGTGAATCGGTGTACAGAGACTCAACACAGAAGTTATAGTTAGAGGTTTGGTTACATACCTTGTTCACAAGCTTGGTTGGCTGAAAATCAGCAGCATAGGAGGAGGGATCGATGAAGATCAAGATGGAAAATAACAATGAAAGGCAGAGAGAAAATGTCAACATTTTCATTTTGATTGAAGACGATATTGTAGAGAATGCTAAGTGAGGAACTTGAAGCATCCGGACTGTGTCCTAAAACATGTGTTTATCCATTAAGGCTTGGGTGTAAAAGTTGAAAAATGTGTCATATTTGCAGCATGCGCGCTGCCATTTACCATTAAAATACTACCGAGGTTTGTAAACATTTTGTGCTTTTGCTACCATTTGTGATTGGAATATTGATGGGTCTTCATTATTTTGTGCTTTGTTTAGATTATGATTATCACCATCACGGCGTCACTTTGACAGAACTTCAGGTGGAGAGGCATACCAATATTTCTACTCTGTGTGGTGTTTGCTGTAAATTATATAAGGACCAGCAACTGAAGAAAACCAGTGCATTCTCCTCAGCAGCTGAGCCCAAACCCGGACTTTGGATGAGACAGGGAGATGATGGAAATTTCCAAGCCCATGGTGGGTTTTTTGGGTTGAAAAATCCAAAGCTGCAAGGTGTTGGCAATATGATGACAAGGAAAAGAAAATAGAAAAGGGAAAGGTTCCTAGACTTCCCAACAAGGACTGATGATAATGGATGGGCAGACTATTTTTGGCCTAAATTTTGTATAGAATCTGATAAATCCATATTCCAAAATGCACTCCCTGAAATCTCCATGTTTAATTTGAAATAATCAGAATAAATCCTCCCAACCAACTTATAAAATAAGAAAAATACTTTAAACAAAAAGAGATTACATAGAAATAAATATATAAACTGATATGACTTAATGTAGTACGTCAAATTACAAAATTATTTTTATAATAAAATAGATTTAACGAATTTCATAAAATCACATAAATTTATAAATTTATTTTATATAATTTTTTTTTTATATTTATAACATTTCTCGTAAAATAAATATTATTGCCTAAAAAATCTCTATGTGACATAAATTCTTGAATTTCAACTCCCTACTTTAAAATCAAAATATAGCTAAGATATCACGTCATTATTTATTACCTCTATTCAACCAAACATCGATCATGATTTATAAAATGGCTATATTTAAAATGGCTAACAATTTTTTAATCAGAAACCAATAATTAAGTTTTAAAAAGAGTCTAAATATTTTTCAAAAAATAAAATCATTATTTTTAAAAAATATAATAAAATATCTAGAAAACTCCGAAAAGTATCCTCCAATCACTAGAGAATAAAAACTGGTTTAATCAGGAGTCACGTGAAAGCCGAAACTGGCCAGCACACGGATCTCACTCTGGGTGAAAGACAGAAGAGACGAATCTTCAAGGGACCCACGGCCACAACTCCAATCAAAACTATATTAATTTATTAGTAAATAATATTCAAGCATACATCGTGCTCATGGGCTGTACAGTAGGTGGCGACCTCAAGGACTAGAAGAAGGCAACCAAATATTCAATGCCAGTGGAGGAGAAGATTGGAGAAAGAGGCACCAGCCCCCACCACCATGTGACTCACATCAATAATATGTCCTTTTACCCTCCTATATTTGTCGCCATCGACTCTTTGCCACAGCCTGTCTTTTGCTTAGGACCTCACTACTCCCTTCACTTCATAATTAAGTTTCGGTACTGCCGACTCTCATGATTCCTTTCACCATTATCGATTTTCTAAAGACAACTACTCTAGAACTAAGTTCATTTTTTTAAGCCCGCCCCCTCCTCCCATTGTCCCACATCATCTTCTAGCTCACAGAAAAACGGGTTCATTTTTTGATAGATTTGAGTTATATCCTGATCCAGCTCTTTAGAAGTGAGCAATGAAATAATTAGATTTGATGTAAAAGAAAGCACCGTGTACAACAAGCCATCTGTATATCCTCACACTGGTTATGAATAAGTAACATGATAAGTTGTTTACACTGCAGTACTGAGCTACATTGGGAAATGATCAAAACAAGTCTAAGACCACATCTAAAAAAAAACCATAATTCATCATTTACCTATGTGAAGAGAGAGCAAACAGCGTTGCTGCCTTTGTGCATAGGAACTGCAAACCTATCTCATATACAACGAGAAGATGACATGCACTCTAATGACAGCCAAAAATCTAGCAAAATCATTTACAAATACGCCAGGGTAACTGAAGTACCAAAGCTAAATACATTATCCGTTAGGGACCCCACCCTCTTCTAGCTCAATACTAAAAAATACTATTAAGAAGTAAATTAAAACGTATACAGAAAGAATTGAACTCATTTTTTTTTCGAAAAAACAAAGAGCCTACAGAGAGGGGTTGCAGACCTGAAAAATGCATGGCCACATTGGTTAAGAACAGCTGCTTGATTATGCATATCATGACAATGCTTAAATATACCATGAGTGCCAATTTTATGGATTAATATTGCACTCCCGCAAATATATATGATCATAATCAATAAATCTTGTCCAGTAGCTTCGATACTTGGGTATGCTTATCTCAAGCCATGGTTTCATGTTGCCATTATAGTGTATGACAGATGCTCTTTCAATATCCTTCTGGCCGACACTAGGATTATAACCAAGGCCTAGCACATGCCATGATCGATCAAGGGGGTAAGTGCGCTTCCAAAATGTTATGAGACCAGGTGGCAGTGTTCCCAATTTCCACAACTGTCTGTCATGATTCTGCATGAGAGCAAAAATGGGTAACGCCTTAAAATTGAAGACAATGAAGAAAAGTTTTATGCTATCCAGGCAATCGAATGTCAAACAGTAACTCCTCACCCTACCATGTTTGTATGGACATAGAAATAGATCCCAAATTGTTATCAAATGATGAAGTTTAGATAGAGAGTTTTAGATGGTTGATCACATTTATGCGTCAAATAGAGATAAAGCCCATACCTCTAAAACAAATTAAGCAATACAAAAAATACCCCACTACTTATCTTTTGGCCTCAACGAATGCATTGGAAACACAAAATCATGCGGCATTATTGCCAGGATATGCGGTAGGATTAGGTTGAAAACTTACCCATGCTCGTGTATGCATTAACTGCTATGGAAGTATTTGGATTCAAGTTTTTAAGCCAGTAACTTAAATTCAGATTTTTCATCCATTTTGCTAATTGTCAACTGATCACAAGGGTTAAAGCCAGACAAAGGCATTATCCACCAAAAAGAGTGAATTACATACCAGCTTCTGCCATGAGTGGTACACTCCTGTGATGTTTTGCCTCTTCCATTCCGCCAAATCAAATATATTCATTCCATATGCCCATCCACAAGCACGGGGGTCAAAATTCTTTGATATAAGGGGATTTGAAAAGTTCAGATACCGATCAAAACGATGGAAGCTCTCTCCACACGTCTCTACAGCACCATTAACATTCCCCTTCAAATCAAGGGACCAGAGGGCAGTGAGATCCTTCTGCACAACTATATCATCATCCAAAAATAGTACTTTGTTGAGCTTTGGGAAGATTTCTGGCAGGTAAAACCGAAGATGATTGAGGATAGATAAGTATTTTGGGTTCCGATACTTCAGATTCGAATCGGAATTGGCCCGATGAGTTCTGAAGTAATAATCTATCATGGATTGAGAACCCAGCTGCTTGAGAACTGGACTATAACTTGAATTTAACCAGGTAAACTCTTCAATGTTCTGGACCTGTACAGTGGCTTTACCAGGTGGATTTACCAGGAACCACATCCTCATTGCCACATAATTGAGTCTGTCAGTAACAATGTGGAAAACATGCTTCGAAGGGTCCTGCCAAGATTTCAAGCATTTTTTCAAATTTGAGACATCAACAAAAATGTGAAGACCGAAATGGCTGATACATGATTATTATTGTTGTTTTGCTTTTTGTTCCTCTTTCTTTCTTTCCTTTTTTTTTTTTTTTTTTTTTTTGGTGGGAGTGGGGGGGAGGTGATAATGTACAAAAGGAAAAGAGAAAAGGATGTTGAAATAGGGTCTTGCAAGAGCCATTACCTTAGAATGGATAACAGTTGAGTTCACAACAACTGCTGCCGCCAATACGTTATCAGAGAATAATGCGTAGTGGTACAACTGGGGATCTTCTAATTTCTCTTGATTTGGAAACTGCTGTTGAGAAGAATTCAAGGTGTAATACTCTGTTGTAAGACGCAGTGGAAGACAATGTAGACCCTTTGGAAGCGTTTTTGCAGTTAATTGTGTCAGGAACATAGTCTGCCTTTTGTGCACCCGCAGCTGCTCCTCAGTTGAGTGGAGCATAGCCCTCAGCTTCTTTGCCGTAGCAGCACAATCATCATGAATCTGCTTTCCTTTTGCCAATGTTTGCTCCATTGCTTTCAACCTTTCATAGGCACTGCATTAACACAAACCACAGGCACAGATAAATGAAAAGAAATGTATAATACGTTAAATTCTTGCATACCAAACAGACAACCTAACAAGGCATCAGGCACGCGCACGCGCGCGCGCGCACACACATCCATACATACATACATATATACACTATAAGCAGGGCATCAGAGAGATAATTGAAGCAAAGGCCTGAGAAATTTTGGTCATTGGCCATATTAATATGTTATAAGGAAAGACTTACTTCCTTCCAAGTTCTGAATCCTTGCTTGCATCCCCAAGTGCTCGCTGAACTTCCTTTATACGCCCTCGAAGCTCCCTTGAAAAGTGAGGATTATTTCTTGTGGCCTGGAGAGAAAGATAAACCCTGGCCCTGATGAGCAGATCTTTAAGTTGCCGCACCCGAGCATCTGGCATGGCTGCTTGATCTTTCTGTTTGCCGGTGTCGATTTTTATAGGTCCTTTCTTATCCATCTTTCTTGAGGTTTGAGCAGATTTTTGCTCACGCTTTATTTCCTGAAGGTAGAACCAAGAGAGAATACAAGGAAAAAAAAGACTCAGCCTATGTGAATGATCTAAATAAATATCAAGTTCCATAGTGTAACCTGTATTTCAAGGTGACATACACCTCTCAAAGGAACTTTCAAATTCCAAGCCTTAATGGTGGGATGGGCTCTAGCCAAGCAATCCACAGAACGGTACTAGAATTAGTCAAGCATTATTATGGCCTGGACTTAGATTACATTAGATTATGATAACCCACTAACAAACGTCATAAGCAACAGAAAGCAGAAGTTTGATTAATTCCTTAGCAGAAGCATGGAAGCAACCCAGCATGGTGTTATGGTCTGATTGTCCTTCCTTTGTATCTCAAGCAATCTATTGTAAGAACTTGATTTTAATGGAATGTGGTTTGTTTATATTAAAAAAAAAAAAAAAAAGACTTTTCAAACAGATGACAAGCAGCAATAATCAAGAAATTAATAATTGAACCCATAACACAGAAGTCAAAGGTAAAAATTCATATTTCAAATACCATATTTTGAGAGGCAGTATCTGATAATTGCTCAGCCTTGTCACCGGCATCAATTGCATCTTCTCGAGTTTCCATATCTTCAGTGATTGTATCAATGACTTCCATGATTTGGTTCTCTCTTTGAGAACGATCTTGAACTCGATTTTCCTCATCTGAAGTAGTAGATAATACTCTAGTAGATTTATGGTCCCTCGATTCCACTAAATGCAAAGCGATAAAAAATGCAACCCATATATTATTAAGGACGGCGAAGATTATACAATGATGCTAATTATACAAATTGGTTTTGATGATTAGAAAACCAACGGGAAGGTTTTTTATCTACCTTGAGTTGCAAGTGCAATGTGGGTGGAGTCCTGCTGGGCTGAAGTAGAAGAATTTGGAAGAGATTTGGTTGTGTTATCTGAATATACGATTCCAATCGGCTCTTTAAGGATAGTTGACGATTCCTAAAATGCAAAAATGAAAAATTTTCAACAAAGAAGATCTAAATTCTAGTATACCTATGGATGTATATCCATTCTGCAGTCTCTGAAGCGAGAACAGATTTTTCTTGTATCCACAACAACTAAAGTAGTACCTGGGGTAGCACATTTAGACGCTGGTTCTGACCATTAACAGCCTGCTCGTCAAAACCAAGCCATAGAGATTCATTAAAGGATGCTAAGATTTGAGTGAAGGAAACTTTTTTAAAACAAAAAAAGAAACATAATACTAAGGGGGGAAATTTTTCCACTTACAACGGCGGTAACATCTTCAACAAATTCATCCGTAGCTGCAGAAGCGAAGGACCCAAAACAGTATTAATCCACAAAAATAAAATCTAAGTGAAAAAGAGAGAAAAGATGAAGAAAACCCAACAACAAATATCTCTTCTTTTTCATGAAATGAGCCGATGGAGGAGGAGAGAAACTCACAGGAAGACGACTTAAAAGTAGCGAGACGATCGGTGTAAAACACAATCGGAGCAATCACCGTCACAAAGAGCATCAGAACCACTAAATTCCTCACCCTCATCTTCTTCCACTGCCAGAGGCCGAGAGGCCTACTGCACTCTCTCTCTCTCCCTAAGCAAAACCACGCGTGTTGTCAATGAGACTCGCGCATTTGCGAAACACAATCAGAGAAGAAAATCCACGCCCTCTCCCTGGAAAACCGCTAGCAAATTACTAATATTGGGAACCTCTGATAATCAGCAAGGAGGACGGAAGGCAGGAGGAAAAACGGACCGGAAGCAATGTCGGCTTTGATACTTACAGCAAAGTAGGAGAAGGAATAATGAGAGAGAGAGAGAGAGAGAGAGAGAATTTGCTTATTGTATTCCCACTTGGCCTCGGCATTGTAATTTGTATGTTCACGTTTGTTTCTTTCATTATTACCATCAATTTGTCTCGAAAGTCGAAACGTATTTGTCAAAGCCGCGCGTCAAGAAAACTTGAGTGATACAGTATATATGTCGAGTGATGTCGGATTTGCACCGCCAATCCATTTTAGTACGCAATTAACGGTTAAGTTAATTGCATCTCATCCGTTTGATTTAAATTGATCATACTTAAAACAGCAATTGCTCTTATAAAAAAAAATCCTTTCAAAAAAAAAAAAAAACATATTTAATGATATATATAGTAATGAATAAATATTACATAATTATTTAAAAAAATTATTTCATATAAATTTTATATTTATTCACAAAATAAATGCAACCTTTACATGCTTTACTATTATAAATATTATTTTTTTTATAATTTATTTTAATAATAGTAAATGTTACATTTTATAAAAAAATTATGTGAAACTTATTCATGTGTAATTATATTTATTATGAGAAATTATATTTATAATCATGGTTATGTAAGGGCCATGCAGTCTCTTTAAAAAAATGAATTAATATAAAATTTATATAAAAAAATTAATTTTTTAATCATAAATTTCATATTTTTTCAAAACAATTGCGTGATATTTATATATTCAATAATTGTATGCAGTATTATTTATATGGTATTATCCAATTTTTTTATTTGTCTGCCGACAAATGAATATATTTCTAACTTGATTTTATCTCATGTTAACATCGTCAACTATTTGTCAGAATTTATGTAAAAATAAAAAAAAATATAATTAACCTGTCACACATGGTGCCACAAAATAACATAAATCAGACCGTTATAAAATAATAATTAATGGTAGAGATTCTTATAACGGATTATTAGCGAAAGGAAAATGTTAGTTTGTCCATTTCACTTTTGACTACTCATATTTTTAATTTTAAAAAAATAATTAAAAAAATAATTTTTAGTATAATAATGTAATTTTTTAATATTTTAAACAGCCAACACTGCTTTTAATGAAAAGAGTGATGGGGATTGATTTTATCACAAAGTTTTAAAAATTCTAGGACAACATGAACCCATATGTCAACTCACACAGCAGAATGATTGGGTTGGTAATTACCCTATTATACCCCCAAGTAGAAAATAATTATTATTAAATTAATAAAATGCCAACAAAAATTATTTATATAGAAACAAATTTTATAAAAATAAATTTATAAATTAAAGTGATTTAATATGTAAATATTACATAATTTTAAAAAAAAAATAAATATAAAATTTATATAAAAATATTTAATTTTTAAATAATTAATTTTTTTTTTTTTAAATTATATAATAATAACTACATCTAACTTTACTAACAAGTAAATACATGCATTAATATGCCAATTTACTTTCTCTTGAAACCAAGCGCTCTCTCTCTCTCTCTATGATTATTATTATTTTTTGATTTTGGGTGTGTGCAGTAGTAGTGGCAGTCTGGCAATGGCACAACAATCATTTCGGCCTTTACGTAGCTTTTGTGTGAATTGAAATGAATATGTGGAGCCCATAATCTTGTAGGATGTGAAGGAGTCGCATCAACCACCATCGCACGTTAGTGTCGGCACAACAGTAACTATGCATCCCCTATCCTCTTTTATTTATTTATTATTTTATATTTTTCTTTATTAATTTATGCTTAAAAAATCTATTTATAAATATATATATATATATATATATATTTTACACTTTTAACATACAACTGAAGTGAATGTCAGAATACCGAGAAAACATGAGTATTTTAAATTTTTTATAAAGAAAATGATATATATAATTGTAATTGTATAAGTGACGCATAGTTTTTTTTAAAAAATTAAATTAATATGAAATTTAGGTAAAAAAAAATTAACTTTTTTAATAATAAATTCTACAAAAAGTAGTGTGTTTACACTTGACACTCCTAATTTGCAAATAATTATTTAAAATAAAAGTATCCATTGCATTTATGTTATAAAACCTCCATTTTTTAGAAAAAAAAAAAAGATTAATATCAACATTCAATTTTAAGCTGTCCATGCAACTAAAATTCCATTGGGATTTTTTTTTTTAATTTTTTAAAGAATAATAGGAAGAGTATAGAGAAAGGAATCAAGGATGCTGTGAAGCCAATAATGAAAAAAGTGCAAAGGGAGGGTAACGTCTAGTGTAGGGTGTCAAAGCATGCACTTGAAAAGCATGATGATTGTTGAAGTTGGTCCTACTACCCAACCAACCACATTTCTAATTCCATGCTAACACTCTCAATCATTGTCCCCATTTTCCATTTCTTTATAGAAATGCACATGCTTATACATATAAATATGAGAAAATATATTTATAATGATAAATTGTATAATCGCCGCATAATAGTTTTAAAAAATATTAATAAAATATGAGACTCACATAAAAAAAATTAATTAATTTTTTAATAGTAGATCTCACTTTTTTCAAAGCGATTATATGGTATTTACACACTTTATAATTATATATCAAAATACTTTATAAAATATTAAGAGCATGATTATCTTTGTGTAAGTGGACTAACTTAAAGAAATAGACGTCATGGTTTAAGAGAGTTATCGGATTTGGAGATTTTTCTCTTGAATTATATAAGATGTACTTGCGAAAACTCATTATCAAGAGCTTGTGTTATCCTCAAAATTAGTAAGAGTGAAACAATGTCCTATTAACAACCCACCAAATAAGATGCGCACATAAATCAAAAGGTCCACCCCCAAATCTCTTTCATCATCTCACATAAAATTTTCTTGAATTTAAAAAAAAAAAAAAACTTCTCTGCATTTTATGTTTATTAAATTCATTTGTGAAAAGAATCCATACACACAATCAATCTACTCAACAAACGGAATTCGATCTCAAACCAGTGGTGGGAAGTCGAGCATGGGTCGGAGTTTCTAAAAGCACGGGCCCGCAGCAGCAGCAGAGGTCAGAAATTTAAGATTCTGAAGATTGGGCCAGAAAGCGTATCATTGAGGGCCCAACATTCTACAACTCTTAAATCTTTTATCCACCTAATGCAAAATGAATATCTTATCTGCTTCTTCTTGTTGTTGCTTCTTTTTTTTTTTTTTTTTAAAGAAAATCTTTCAAATGGACACCATGATGATACAAGAAAGGTCAAGACTTGGGCAGCTGGACATTGAATGCAGTAAGTAGAAACAGTTCCTAATGTCATAGAATAGTAATTTACTGCATTACTCAGTACAATACAATGTCAAAGTACCAGCTACAAACAGAAGTGTAACAAAATGGTGAATGTATGCCCAAGAAAGAGCACCCATGAAAGGTGGTAAAAAGGAAAAAAGGATCAACATCAGAAGGAAGGTCTTAAAGTTTTGCCATGCCAGCATACAATTTATCACCACAGGGTGAGCTCCATCTGACATGAATGCGAGGAGCTATAGGTTTCTAATTGCATTTGAAAGCATATTTTCAGATACCACCACCCTGTTGAAGAGGCTGACTGAGTAGAGAGCTCCAAATGCAATCCAAACCCTCAATTTCCAACCCATCACCTTCAGGTACCGCCCAACATAAACTATCATCAAACTTGTTCTCGGGAAGATATGGGACTTCCTCTGGCGTCCGACACAAACATTGCCCCGAAAATTCAATAGCAGCGGTGGTGGAGTTGTCGTGGGGGATCAGTGATGAAGAGAAGGCGTCCTCGAATCTCCAGTCCTCTGATTTGGAGATCATACCATCTTTCAGCCACGGGAAATCGAACACCCCGACATCTAATCCAATGGAAGAATCTAACTTCTTCATATTACTGACGTCATCGTTGTTCTCTCTGAAGTCATTACCCTTGAGATCTTGCTTCTTTGCCAAATTCTTATTGGAACAATCTTGATGGTCCTCATGATGATCATCTTCCCTTGCTCTTTTATTACAAAGATTCTCCCACTCCATTTGTACAAACCCTTTCTGTCAAAAAGAGATATATAGACAACATTGAGAGATCATAAAACTAGAGTTATGTGCAAGTTCTACAACTCGAGACCTGACAAAGGGAATGATGATATAAATCTGCAAAATATATATGAATGTGTTTATGCATATGAATGCCAACTATATACGAGATAGCCTTAAAAGCATGGAAAATCTTTCCGTTATCCTCTGCTTCTCTCTTTTGAAAACAGGTTGTGGTATATTTTATGAAGTAACATACGTAATTAACATTACAAAAAATAAAAATAAAAAGCTTGAAACTCACTCATGAAAAACTGCAAACAAATTTAGATTCTGAAAAGAAAAGGAAAAAAAAGAAAAGAAAAGAAAGGGCTACAACCATATGATCAGATGAAGACGATTTATTAGAGAAAGACAACATATACCTGGATGGAATGGTATGATATTGGGACTGAGATGCCCCAACATATATTATTCTATATGGCCGAAAAAAGCAACCAGAAACCCAAGTTTGAAATGAAAAAAATACATGCACCTATGACTATGAATACGCAAGAAATCCTTAAAACGAGATCGAAGGGACAAAACACGCAAGAAACAGCTCCTGTGAGGTACACACAATCCGTCAATCACCTCAAAAACCAAAAGAAAAAGAGAGAGATATATAAACTGAGCTACCAGTTCATAGAAAGAGTACCTCAGGTGCAAATAAAAGTTTTCGTTTCAAACAGAAATTCATAATATTCGGTCAAGAAGTATATAATCTTAAAGAAAGGTTAGTTTGTTACCTTACGACAGTGATGAGGCTGAGGCTGGAATCGAGGTTGAGGAACTTATTGTATATCTGGAACTGTTGTGGGGAACGTATTCTAAAGAATATTGATGATTAGATTTGGAGAGCTTTGCTCACACGCTACGCGATTTTAAGCTAAAACCGTCTCCAACCACATACAATACATGCGCGCGCACACACATACACACACTTCTCTCACGCATTTCACCCGTCTCTGTACAGCAAGAATGAGATGAAACAGATGGGTTGGGTCAGTTCCTTCTTTTGCGTTCTTTTCCCTCTCTATTTTTAGCTTCCGAGGACCAAGGCATTGGCATTACCATCTTTTTCGTTTTAACTCCCATCTCTCCCTCTTGACTTGCCAATGCCTCTCTCCCCTTTGCTACTGTCCTCTGATATACGTCCACCAACTACCTCTTCCCCCTCTTCTTTCCCCACGTCATCTCAAAGCAGCCTAACGAGTCACAATGTCATCCCGTGAATAAAAAGTTAAAAAGAAAAAGGATTTCATATGGTGGGTCACATCTTAATATCCAATTGGTCCAAAATGCCAACAATTTTCAATATTTCAACATGGTGCGTTTTGGTGCAACATCCATGACAGCGTTTTCCTTGTCTTAGGATGCACAAGTATGGTGTAAGCATAATTTTGTTCTGACATACGTTCGTACTTTACAACTGATTTCAAGAAAGATCAGTCATTACTTAATTGACAGAGCCAGCCACGTACAGATCCGTCTAGACTGTCTCTAAACAGATGTTCCGGTGGATGAGGCTGTTATCATGGTTACGTAAAGGTAGAGAGCTACAACCTCCGATCACTTCCCTTTTGCCTTTATGCTCAGAAAAACCATATATGCGAGATAGTTTCGAGCCAGCCACATATGCGGGCTACTTGTAGATCCGTCTGGACTTTCTAAACAGATGTTCCGGTTGATGGGACTGTTATCATTGTTGCGTATAGGAAGAGAGTTCCAATCTCCGATCTCTTCTCTTTTGCTATTCTGCTCAGAAAAACCATATGCGTGATGGTTTCTGCCCAAACCTTCACGCAAATTTTGCTCTCATCATTGTCAATATGCTGCATTGTATAGTCCACCATGGTTCTGATTACCTCAACTGAACGTAGGAAATGCAGTAGCTCCTGCATAATGTTGCTGTAACATAGGCGAGAATTCAACCATTCTGATGCAAGAAATAATTTCATTCCAAAAGGACAACCTCGGGAAGATCTTCCGGGGCTTCTGTCCCAGACTGCAGAAGCATATACAATAACCTTATGGGATTAGGTCATGCCAATATGGAAATAATTGATGGTTGCTCCTAGAGAAGAATTAAGAGCCTTGGTTACCTTTCTCTCGCTTAAGCCATCTTCCAAAAGTTCCTCGGCCATCACAAATTAACTACCCGTCAAAGGCCAACATAATTTCTCTTCCCAACACAAACTCTGAAAACCATATATCATAGCAAACAGTGGAGGTTAATGCGTAACTCATTGCCATGCCAACTTAAACCTTGAAAATCTCGAACATGGTGGCTTATCATCCATACAAAAACCGGATTTTGAGACTTTGTGGGTGATTAGGTAGTAAGCACTACCAGTAGTCCCCGCAAGAGCATGAGCCATCACGGAAACAATGAAATCGATTGGTATCCCTCACGATGATTTCTCTATCCACCACCTTGGATGCAAACTTGATTGCAGAATGGCAATCACCACAAACTCTGATGTTCTTCTTGATTCGTATGGTCGACCCGGGAGGTGTCTTGAGAAGGGCAAATGCTAGAGCAAGCTTCTCACTATGGTACTGCAACTTTTCTTCCTTCTCACGCTCATCCACAAACAACAACACATGGCTAGTGTCCGGGACATATCCAATCTCCTTGATCTTCCCGCTGATCTCCTCCCATTTCCTGCGGATCTCGTCTCTTTGCAGGTGGGCATCGTCATTTGACACAAACAAATGGATTGTGTTCTCGATCTCCACCCAACTACAAGCAGGTTGCTTCTTCACTCCACTCTCTTTCATCATTTTTCTCACTTTCATGACGTCATCCCATCTTCCAGCAGAGGCATAGATATTAGAGAGCAAGACGTGGGGCCCTGAATCATACGGGTCGAGCTCAAAAACACGTTCAGCAGCATAAGCACCTAAATCCATATTCTTATGCATCCTACAAGCACCAAGCAAGGCCTTCCAGACTGCTGCTGTTGGTTCAATGGGCATCTCACTTATGAACTTCAAGGCTCGATCGAGAAGACCTGCTCGACCAAGAAGATCAACAATTGTTACATAATGAGCAACATGCGGTTCTATCATATACTTCTTCATCAGTTCAAAATAATAATGTCCTTCATCCAAAAGCCCAGCATGGCTACACGCAGAAAGGACACAAAGGAAGGTTACATCATTAGGTTGAATTGGAATCCTGAGCATTTCCTCAAACCGTTGCAAAGTTTCCTTCCCAAGCCCATGTCGTGCATATCCCTTTAGCATTGAATTCCAAGAAACCAGGTCTCGTTTCCCCAATCTATCAAAAACCTTTGTTGCATCCTCAATGCTCCCTGATTTCGAGTACATGTCAAGAAGAGTGTTTCCCACAAAAGCAACTAGCTTAACCCCCGATTTTGTCATATGTGCATGAACCCATTTGCCTTGCTCCAGAGACCCAGTACTTGCACAAGCGCCAAAAACGCTAGAATAGGTAAAATGGGTCGGTCTAAGATCTTCCCTCTGCATCTCCCGGAACAGACTCAGAGCATGCTCTCCTTGACCCTTCCTAGCATGCCCAGCAATCAAAGCATTCCAAGACACCTCGTTCTTGCTTTCCAATTCGTCAAAGATCAACAGTGCTTCATCCATAAGACCAAACCTAGCATACATGTCCACAAGAGAACTGCCCACATAAACATTGGAATCATAACCATACTTAAAAGAAAAGGCGTGGAGTTGCCGGCCATACTTGTCGTCAGGCCCAGCCCCGGAAGCCTTTAACAGGCTAGACAAAGTGAATTGATTGGGCTGCAACCCGAGTTGGAGCATTTGAGGGAACAAAATAAGGGCATCCTCAGCGCGATCGTTCTGAGAATAACCAGCAATCAAGGCAGTCCAAGAGACCACGTCTTTACAAGGCATTTCGCCGAACAGTTTACGAGCATCATCCAAAGCACCAAACTTAGCATACATGTTGAGAACAGAGTTAAGAATAACGAGGTCATCGCTGAACTCCGAACGGATAATATGGAAGTGCACAGCTTTTCCTTCTTTAACCATTCCAAACTGGGTGCATTTCCTCAACAACTTATTGTACAAAGTACGGTCTGGTTCGAGGGAACCACGGTCGATGAGATCAAGCACATGAAGCCCAGTAGGGGAATTGTGGGTCTTGCTCTTGCGGAGAAGGTCCTTGTCTTGGACCACGATGCCACAACCAGAGGCACAGCAATCTCCCTCGGAAACCTCAGAATCGGTCAAGGTAGCTGGAGTTGTTGCACACGCGCGAAACCGTGAAACTCTAAGACGGATCGCGCCCCTCGGGATTGCATTGTACAGATTGTTCATGATCTGGGTCGTCGTCTTCTGGAAACTCAAACGCTAAATACGACGTAACCACGTGAGTCTCTTGTGTTAAATATGGGAAGATTTTCTAACATTAGAAAATAAAGGATAAAAAAATATTAAAAGAATGAATAATAATAAAAACTACTCTGTACAGAAAACACCTGCCCACCATTTAACCCAACAGTGTGCTGAAAACCTAAACTGCTCAAAAGCAAAATGGTAGGCGCCCACTGCATCACCATTCCTCTCTATTCTCCTTGTCACTCTTCTATATAAACTCGCCAGAACCGAAGTTTTCCGTGTCCAAAAGGCAAACCCAGCTTCTTAAGCCGCCTCGGTTTCCTTGTCAACTTTCTACGATCTAGTTTCCAGTTTCTACTCCAGAAACGCAATCCCTGATCAGAGCAGAAATGCCAGGATATACCAGCCTGAACCCTCCAAAATCTTCATTTGGGTCCAATATATTTCATCCAAATAGTAAGAATCCGCTACCAATGTTGCCTAGACATGCTTGTGTCAAAACCCAACGCAGGACCATCCCGCTATGTGCCGCCACTGCAACCGAAAGGGTAGATGGTTCGGTGAGGACAATGAAATCATCACTCGCATTGAATGGCACGTTTTACCAACTACTCCGAGTGAAGGAAACCGCTTCGCAAACCGAAATTAAAGCTGCATACCGTAATTTGGCCAAGCAGTACCATCCAGACGCCGTCGTCGGTTCCAGCGCCGATCGAGATGCTCGGAGTCGGGATTTCATCGAGATTCACAATGCCTATACAACGCTATCTGATCCCGTGGCCCGGGCTCGATACGATTTCACCATCGGTGCTTTAAATTTTGCTCATTCATGTCCATATATGTACATGGCAGGATTCCCTAGTCCCACTAGGAGCTGGGAAACTGATCAGTGCTGGTAAATCAACAAATGCGTCTGTATGAAAAAACTGCAGATGAACAATGTGATTTTGTTGCTTTTTCATCATTTCCAACTCATCCCCATTTCTGGTTCAGACGCATAATTTATTAGATCTTTCGAAAAACTAGGAGCCGAAGAGTGAATCAGTTCAGCTTAGGACTTGAGGAGCTTAGGACTTGAGGATGGCCTTTACATTGTTTAGGCATCGCTAGATATTCCACTCCTGCTCGAGAATATAATATGTACAAGGGCTGAATTGAATACCCAATCATAATCTATCTCATCTCATTCAATATAATCATCACAATTTTCATAAATTTTCATATAAAATATCATAAATAATTCTATTTTTTCAAATATCAAAACAAAATTAATATTAAAAAATTATATTATAAAAATATTTTATTCAACTTTTGACAAAAATATCTCATCTCATTGTAACTATATATCATCATAACTATATAACCAAATGAGGCCTAAATGTAGGAAAACTCCTGCTCAACCGGATATCATTTGCTATCCAAAAGCAACAAACTTTTGCCTGAGGTTTAAGGTTAAAAACAAAAGGTATAAAGTCCCCCACCAAGGGGAATAAAAACCAATGCAATCCCTGGTGTGATGTTCTTCAAAAGTGCAAAAAAGAGCTGCAAGCATTTATACAAGATCTATTTCACACAGATAATCAAAATACCAATCATTACATAATCTATACTTTCTATCCTGGACCTTCCTAGATTTCTGTACAACCCAATTATCCACTTACAACTTCAGAATGATTACAAAGATAAGGTGGGGAGGATCATTTACAGCTCATTAACACAGAGTTGATGACGTGCATAAGAAGGCGGATGCTGCTCGCTTCAGAAGCAGAGGTAGTTGGTAGGTTCCGTTGATGACCCAGTATCTGATATACCTGCTCGAAAATGGGATGCACATGCACTGCAATCGTTGGATCTTGTGGGTTTATGGCAACAGCTACGTCTGTCATCCATGCCAGCTTTCTGGGTATTTCCTTGCTAATATCATAAGCCAGTTGTTGGAGAAGAGCTAGCAGAACTCCTTGGCTTAGAGGAAGTGGCACCGTTGACAAAATTATCTGTAAATCAACCTGGTGGGGGGAGGGGGCACATAAATGAAGAGGTGCGTAATTAGAGCCAGTAATGAAGTGTACGCCATACAATTCCATCGTTCAAATATAAGCAAGATACCAGAACTATAGTTGGATTATCAAATGGACTTGCAAGCCGATAGACGTAACTAATCAAGTTCCTCACCCACCCCAGGTCCTTGAGCATTCATACATGACACACAAATTCAGACTATTTTTAACCGTATACAGGTTGGTTGGCGGCCTCTTATGGGAAAATTTTGACTATTGATAAGTTGAGAAAGCATGGTATTTTATTATGGATTTGTGCTTTATGTGTAAGAGGAATGGAGAAACAGTGGAGCATCTTCTTCTCCATTGTGATGTGGTTAAGGTCTTATGGGACAAGATCTTTGTTAGGTTGGATATTGCATGGGTGATGCCTAGGAGGGTGGTGATCTTTTGGCTTCTTGGAGTGGAATTCAGGATTGGTGCTGTTTGGAAGATGGTGCCATTATGTCTGGACGTTGTTTTGAAAATAGAGAACGTTCACTGGGGGATTAGATATTTATTTTTTCATACTTTGTTATTTTGGGCTAAGGCTATTGGAGGGGGTTAACTTTAATGATTTATATGCTGCTTTTTATAGCACGTAGATTGTAACTAGGCGTCTCTCTTGTATACTACATGTGTACTTGGGCTATGCCTAATTATGAGAATCAATAAAATTTCTTATTAAAAAAGGAAAAAGAAAATGCTTAGCTGTACAGTGATCATTCATCTCAATTCCTCTCACAAGACACATTTTACATGAATGTTGGTCCTTGGGGAGGAATATTGTCCCATAATGCAAATATCAACAATGGTCAATTAAAATATTTCATGGTCCCGACAGACTTGACAAGAGCATCTTATAGAGTGAATTGCGTACTCTGCAGCACCTCTAATCCTCCAATGGGTGGCTCTACAGCCACCGCTGGGAGCGCCCGCTGGTGCATTTCATGTAATTTTTTTTTTTTCGCATGTATTTTTTTAACACTTTTATTTATTTTTTTTTAAATTAATAACATCATTAAAAAAAACATTTCCTTAATCATTAAGTAAAAAAAAATATTAAAAGAAAATCCCAGCGGAAGGAGTAGCATTTTCCATCTGATTTGCAACGAAATTGAAAATATGTCAGTGTGCAGAGCAGGAATACCTGAGAACATAACCATGAAACTATTGAGACATCCCTTCTGTGCAGGGCACCAGTGAATGCTTCCTCAAATTTGCCCTCAGCTATCAGTCTAGATAGTTCTTTAGTTGGATCCAAAGGTGCCTCAGCCTACACAGACATGACCATCAAATGTCAGTAAACCCAAAACAAGAAAGGATACAATGGCAGACTCAGAAGGAAGCTTATATGCATGTACCATCTCATGATGACCTGCCAATGGTCCATTGCTCAACTGTGTTACCAAAGGATTTACTGCTTTTGAATTAGCACCTGAAGCAGCAATGGCTAACAGCTGCCGTTGGCCATCAGCCAATTCTCCACTCAATGTTTGAGTGATTGCCGATGCTGAAGTAATTGAATCCTTTTAATCCATAAACAGCATTAGATGATCAGTATACAGTTTTACAAGAAAATGAGACAGTTGAAGCATACACAAATGCCCAAAAACTTACAAGCCCATGGTTCTAGTCCTGTTACCAGGTAGGATTTACATAGTAACAACATAAAATATTATAACTATCCACAATAACACACTACGATATATCACCAAAAAAGTACAGTACTGAAATTAACATAGTTACTTAAAATGACAAAAATGTGCAAATCCTATTAAAGAAGAAACGGACTATACATATGATATACATGAACTAGATCAAAAGTTTTCCACTGCAACGCAAATTTAATATTTATAGAAGCCCACCAATGACAGTGAAAAAGTTTAGTAATGAAGGGCCTCTCAAACAGTCAATTCCAAGACTAGCTTTCTTTGCATGATGATTTTCATAATGAATATTTATTATACAAGCTAATTCCAAGACTTATATGACGTGCTGAATGTAACTTCCCAAGGAAAGCCCAAGCCACATCTAGGCCTATACTCCAAAAGGACTAGTCAATAGTACAATTGGAGCCCTATTGGAATTATTATAAAGAGCAAGAACTTTTCCCTCCCCAGCAATGTAGGATCCCATACACCATCTACCCTCATCATTGGTATGATGCATAGGAATGGCTAAATTCATTATATGAAAAATACTCTATGTAACTAAGTATACCTACAGGTATTATACAATAAAAAGAATATTTAAAGAGTGTTACTGTTAGCATTTTGATCTCTAAATTATGTTTGAAAAGTTTGATCTTTTATCCCCATACTCTCATTTGTTTGCTATGTTAAGCATGGAAAACCTCACAAACTCTACTTAAGTGAAGAGATGGATCATAACTTATTTATATAGTGCGCCAAAATAAAAAGACACAAGTTGAGAAAACAAAAAGGCACGCATTATCAAATCTGAAAGAAGATTAATCTTGAATGAATGAAAATTAGTAATTTTGATTAAATATATTATTTTCATCTAATAATTTTAATTGTAAATAAAATTAGAAATTTAATTGTATATATATTTTTATATTTTATAAGCTTAATGATGTCACATTATGGAACTAATTGTCATTTAATAATAATATAGTGAGTTATTTGATGACATGGCTTCATAAAAGCAAAGCTCCATGGCTTGAAAATTATCTAGCATATAGACTATATGGTTTTAGTTTCTACTTGCATCATCGCATTACTTTTCAACACATCTCATTTTTTTTCCAAATGATTCCCACGAAAGATGAAGATTACTAAGACATTATTTAAGATTCAAAATAATAGTTTCAAGTCCAATAAATACACACTGAGAAATATAATTTGTTCAGCATAATTTGCAAGAGAGACATGCAAAATGGTTCCCTTCTCAATGTGATATTTGTCAATGGTGATAAAAAGAACTATGTACTAAAGAAGGAACAAATCTTCTTCATACTAAACTATCATGTTAAGCTACACTTACCCTTAAAGCAATAGCAAGTGGAGAAAGTGTGGCCTCAAACTGCTGCTGAGCAGCAGTTGTATGTTTACTAAGCCCTTTCTGGAATGTGACATCAACTTGCTCAAACATAGCTTTGCATGACATCTCAAATGCAGGAATGATTGCAGCTTCGAGACTAGACCTTAATGTATCCTGCAGCATATATGCCAATATTATGATTATTATGATCAGTAACAATGACACCACCTGAATCCACATTCACACCAACGAAGGGTACATGGCCATTAATGTCACCAAGTTAGAAAAAATCAAACTAAGGCAGGTTTTCTTTTCTCTTTTCTCTTTTCTTTTTTCTTTTTTTTTTTTGTTGGGGGGGGGGGGGGGGACCTTTTCTGTCAACCCAAAATACACTACCAATAATGAAAAGCAAGGCTTTTATAAATCCTCCTATATTAATAATTTCAAAGCTACTAGATACACCTATGAATCTGTATATATATATAAACACCCTGTTAATTACTGGGGGAGTGGGTTTGTGGAAATACATTAGGAGTCTTTGGAAGTCCTTTCGAGGACATGAACATTTTGTTGTGGGCAATGGCTCGCGTGTCAATTTTTGGTATGACAAATGGTGCAGTAACCATTGTCTCCGTGACTCCTATCCTGCTCTCTTTGAGATGGCTAGAGAAAAGGATGCAGTGATTGTCAATCTTTTAGCCGTTTCAAATGGTTCCCCTCAATGGAACGCTGATTTCAATAGGTCAGCCTAAGATTGGGAATTGGACTCTATTATGGAGTTCTTTGTGGCATTGCATTCTGTAAGTACTTCAGGGGGCACCGGAGACAAGATGCACTGGAGTCATTCCAAGAGAGGTATTTTCTCTGTTAGCTCTTTTTACCAAGTGCTAATGAGCCCTGGTAGGATGTTCCTGTGGAGGAGTATATGGCGGACAAAAGCTCCTTCAAGAGCAGCTTTTTTTGTTTGGACAGCATTATTGGATAAGATCCTCACTACAAATAATTTGAGGAAACGATGCTTGATTGTGTTGGATTGGTGTTGTATGTGTAAGAAGCATGGGGAATCAATAGATCATCTACGTTTACACTGTGAGGTGGCCAGGTTTATGTGGGATGACTTTTTCTCAAGAATTGGATTGTCTTGGGCCATGCCCCTTACATTGGTGGATTTTCTTGCTAGTTAGAGAGGACTCCATGGTAACTAACAAGTAGCGGCAATTTGGAGAATGGTCCCAATATGTGTGTTGGTGTATTTGGAGTGAGAGAAATGCCAGAAGCTTTGAAGATCAAGAGAGAACTATGGAGGAGTTAAAAGTTTTTTTTCTTAAGTCATTATTCTTATGGGTGGGGGCCATTGATTGTAACGGACTTAGGGTCCAGACCTTCTTCTTTCTGTTGTAATCTCTAGTTAGGTGTTTCTCATGTGTACTTCTTGTGTACCTGGACTTTGCCTATTTCTATGACTACACTTCTTGATTATCTATCAAAAAAATAAAATAAAATAATTACATGAGCGAGCCAATACAATGGAGACAGAGGTGACTTGAAAACTGAAATCCGGTGATATTGAAGGTAATATTTCAAAGGCTTGTGTAATCACATGTATACCGCCTGTGTACTTGGGCTATGCCTATCTTTATATCAATGAAATATCTCCTTATCAAAAAAAATATATCTCAAAGGCTCATCATCTGAAAAGCATAGGAAGCCAAGTGGTCTATCTACTAATCCAAAACTTAGGTGTGCCGAGTGGTAGGATCCATGGACCATCTTGATGAAACATCTGGCACATGGGCAGATTGAGTGCAGATTAGTGCAACTTCAATGTGACTGGCATGTCCAACAAGTCAGGACAACGGAAGATGCCATGGAAGGTAGGAAGCCTCACTTTTGGCACGACTAGTCAAGATATGTATCCTTAGAGAATGTATCAATGTTAGATCCTTACATTTCTTTCAAAGAAATAAATTGATTCTCTCGAGCAGTCATATTGGACGCTGCATGGACTCCCATGTCTAATACATGCTTCAAAAATTCTATAGAGTTTTAAAAAGGTTAATTTCGGGTATTTTTTTTCATTTTTTTTGAAGTAAAAAGACTTCATTAGTTTTATGATTTAATATCTTGCATACAAAAGATTACATTGTTTCAGAACCATAAAATTTGGTTAAGCTACTATAATCATCACAAAACCTTATTCGATGTTTCTAGCTTTTCCCACATGTGAGTATCCATTTCCTTGAAATTGACAAAAGCATAATTCAATCAAAAGATAAGATATTCACACATCTATTAGAGGAAAATATATAAGACGGTCCAGGCAAAGAAGAATGAGTTCACATGATAGTTATTATAGATACCACTGATCTATGTTAAACTTGCAATTACCTGAAGAATTTGCTTCCCTGAAGTTTGAAACTGTGCTTGAATTTGCCTAGACACCGTACCTTCGAGTTTTGAACTAACCGACTTCTCTAGTTGGTTCACTGCCTTTTCTCCCACTCCTTTCTGCATGGTACGCAATATTACACAATATGAAGCTTATTCAGACATCCATGTTGCAGAAAAATTAAGCTGTGATACAGCAACCTATGATTATTAAGAGCCCATGTTGTGTTGCATCAAACATTTGAAGGAGCAAATCCATCTTATATATTGAAATCACTACATTGCCTAAAAAATGGCTTGGCTAAAAAAGGTCGATTCCTCCAAAAAGGGAAGATGAAAACAGAGGTGAACTGAACTGTTCAATTCCAAGAAGACACCCAAATGCACACTCAAACTTTGGCAAGCTCATAACATTATTACCTGGAATGAATCCATAACAGCTGATGAAATGGTTTTCTCCACAACTGGAGTAATTGCACGCACTACAGCTGGTCCAACCAAAGCTATTTCCTTCTTTAGAGTTTTCTCGAGCATGGCTGGCAAGTCCTTGTTCATATAATTCGTCATCAAGTTTGTTATCTGCTGCAAACGGTCTTGTTCTAACTTCTCCTGCTTTGTGTTTTCCTCTTGGAAACGAGCCCACAGAGCATCAGTGTTAGCCTTGACAACTTTCTCCATACTCCGGCCCAAGGATCCCTCTAGTCTTTTACCTTCTTTGATAACTGAACCAGAAACTATCACATTCATCTGCTTCTGCATTTCTTTTTGTGCGTTTATTAACTGAAAAACATGACAAAGCCATTAGTTCAAAAGTATATACACCATTAGGAGTACCTGTCTATAGAAGACAAACACAATATGAATATTTAGACAGCAGAAAAAGATATGAACAGGGAAGCTGTTTTTAAACATTATTTATGATGTCATCATTAACAGAAAAACACCGCAACATCATAAATATCAAGAAGTGGAAGTAAAGGACCTGTCTGCAGTATGCATGATAGGAAATTGTTTTTCAGGCTATAATAGTCACAATGTATGAAGCAATCTGGCATTTGTTGTCAATGGACCAGAACAACTTGTGCAAGGCTATAATACTTTAACATTAAAACAAAAAATTATGCCTAAAGACAAATGCAATGGTGAAAATAGCTTGTTCTTTAATAAGTAAGATAATTTTGTTAATGATAAAAAAGGAAGGAAGGCATAATCAAAGTACACTGGGGTAGAAAGAGAAAAGAGCAAGAAATCCTGTTAAGTATGGCCACCATCCAATTGTATAGTGTGTTAAAAAAGAAAGCCTTGAGGTCTTCTATGTTCCTTTCAGTGTATTCAAAACTTTGTTCATTTCTTTCCCTCCATACGCACCACATGAAGCATAGCTTGATCATTTTCCACAAAGGGTTTTCCCCACAATGCTTTTTTTTTTTAATTATTTTATTTTATTTATTTATTTATTTATAAAGGGGTTGGGGTATGGGGATTCAATCCTTAGACATCCCTCATGAGAAAGAGGACAAAATGCATGAGATTGCAAGGCCCTTGGCACCCAATGATGTATTTAGGCTTCCCATTGGGAGCTCAATTTAAGGCAAAGATGATCCAGGAGGGAGATTGGTTTTTAGTTTTTGTTTTCCTCTAAAAAGTGGTGAAACTAGTTAACAAGTTAAATGCCAACATCCACTCCAACCGATATTCTGACAAACAAAATTGCAAGATTTCTACTACACATGAATATATTTTGGTCACCTAAAAGCATGAGATTAAATAAGTGACATTGTATTAAGCAAAACTCTTCAACAACAGCCCACCAAAAATATCATGCCAGTCAATTTTGCATTAAGCTCATCCATAATATGTCCACCTAATACTAAAACATACACACAAATTTAGGTAATCACCTGGTCAAGCATTGCCTTCATAGGCAATAAGTGGGGCAAAGTGGCTTCCATAGATGGGGCACCTGAACTACCACCTGTTTCGTTTGATAAATCAGTGGAGTGAAAAGGACTTGGAGAAGGGGAAGATGGACCAGACGCTTGAGCATTTTTGCCCTTTTGTCTTTTGCCTTTCAGAGCTGATGTTGGAGACTGCAAAACTGTCGTTGGAGTTTCTGATTCGCCAACCTTTGTAGGTATATCCTTCATCAAGCCTTGAACTTCTTCCACACAAGTGTTAGGAGGTTCATTTGGTGCCTTAGTAACACTACTATCTTTAGTGTTATAAGCTCCCACAGAACAATCTCTGGCCATTTGAATGCCAAGATCTGATGCCTGGGAATAGAAGGATTTCTCCTTTTTCTCTGCAACCATAACGTGGGAATCTCTCTGACAGTCAGATTCATTATTTTGACTGGTTCCGGTCTCACCGATGACTTTAACTTCTACTTCAATGTTTTCAGCATCATTCTTAACGTTCACATCTTGAACCTTTGCCTCAACCACATTCAAACCCCGACTAATTTGGGAGTTCTCAGATGATGCAGAAACAGTAGATAATAACTCTGATGGAGTTACCAGGTGTGTTGGCTGTTTAAAGACTATAGGAGGATTGGGAACCATAGAAATATCACTTTGTGCAGCATTTTTGTCACCCTTCCTCAAATTATCATCTGAGGGAGGCACATCAGTCACGTTATCTTTGACGGAATCCATTCCCCGATCAGACGAATATTCAGGAGTTGGTTGGTCACCACCATGGTCTGTGAGAGATCGATTAGGCTCATTGCTATTTAAAGGACTTCTAATACCAGATAATTTGCGAGTTAACCTTGGACTCAAAGGAAGAGGAGGTGATGCAGTGTGGATGTTTTCAGCTGTAACGTGAGAAGGCACATCAGTTGGCAATGTTTCCAGCCCAGAAACAGCAACCTCCGGCATGCTAGTAGCCTCAGAAGAAGACAGGTTTGCAGGACGGCTTGCAACTGGGCTGATTTCAGAGCTGCTTGAAAGAATAGATGGCATAGGAGGTGCATTAACTGCAGGCATCTCGGTGAAAGAAGCAGAACCATCAAAAGCATTGAAAGTGTGGGAAACAGTTGAGTCAGATTTCTCCAACTCCACATTTTCCAGGGGTGGTGGCAGGCACTGAGATAGGTGAAGTGCATATTGCTGAATGGCTTGTGTCTGAACACAGTAGACCTGGACAATATGTTCTCCATCTGGTAGACTGTCACTGGTTCCAGTAAGACTCAAGATAGGCATTGTGACCGTAAACTCAGAAATGTAATCCATGCGGGTTGCAGCTGGATTAGGTCCATACTCTACATGTACAGCATATATAGCATTCTTCTTGGCATTTGCAAGTAGAAATAGACCTGCACGAGGCAATGCTATGACTTGATTAAAGAATACATCCTCCATCTTGGGTTCAAAAGAACTCTTTATATCCAAAGTTTGAGTGCACTTCCATGATTCAGCATCACTAGGTAACAACCAGCCCTCCTCACCTGCAGAGGCCCATATTTTCACTTCCCGATTCAGTGGCCCCTGAAAAGGTTTTGAAAAAGAGGAAAAAAAGAAGGAATCTTTACCAGACTGAACAGAAGTGAATGCAAAAGAAGCTACACAACAATCTATTCTTAAAACACCCCGAGTCTAGCATGACAATCACCGTGCTTGACATAATGAGAAAGATTAGGAGTGTATACCGCTGTAATAAGAACAATGTGATCAGGACGGTGAGGAGCAGTCAAGAATGTCACAGAATTAACAGGATTGCCATCATGTGGTTTAAATACTGCAAGTGGTAGTTGCTTACGGTCTTCCCAAACCTTCACCTGTGGCAGAAGATAAGTCAAAGAGAAGTAAACAACAAATAAACAATAATAAACCAAGCTCAGTGGTGTATATATATCTACCAAAAGCACCGGAATAAGAGGAAAGGTAAAACCCCCAATTGGGAAAAGAACACACACCATCCCATCCATCGATGCTGAAGCTAAGCGGCTGCTCATCCACTGGCACATTGACAGTTCAGTAACTTGACGATCATGTTTACCAACCAATTGGATCCCGTCAATTAGTTCATCAATTGGACATTTAAGAGGTTCCTCTGCTGAAAATACCTTGCCCCTTCCAACTTTTATGGTGTCAATTTTGAGGATACGATTTCCAATGGCAACTATCAAAATTTCCTGTGAAGCAATTCTTCTTGGTAAACCATAGAGACATAAAACTAACAGACAAGGAAAATAAGCCAAAAGTGCATAATGTACAAAAAATAGGAAGTATATTAGAAGACAACTTATTTGATAACACAAATGATAAAAAAAAGAAAAAAAAAATTATTACTTGTTTGTGAGGATGCCAACACACTCGTGGGTGAACTGATTCCTCATCTATTTCAATTTGGATAGCAATAACAATTTTGCCAGTAATTTGAGGTTTGTCTTCCTCATCTGGGCCCTCATGTATATTCCATATGAAAACTCGTCCATCAACACCAGCACTGCAGAAAATGGAAATCAGATATTTCTAGCAAAAAGACTAAATGAAACAGATATATAAACAGTCTGCATAAAGATCTACCTAGCCAAGAGGTGAACATCCTCGGCAAAGAAAGCCATATCAGTTACTCTCTGCATGATATATACAAATATTAATAATATATAACAGAGTAATCTAGAGTACGCACACAGGGTATTGCATATGAGTATGATCCATATTTGGCAAGTTTGAACAAAAATGAGTTAAAAGAAGGAATGATATATAATTAAACTATGGTCCAAAATTTCTACAATTTAAGTAGAATAAAAGTCTGGTGGACACATACAAACAGGTAAACTAAAAATAGAGTAACACTAAGATTTGAAATTGAAAATCAAATTTTCACCCATATTCGACATTTGATCACTGAAATGAGTACCTCACATAAGGTGAGTTGCAAAAGAGAGTGATGAAAGCATCTGAGAGGAAATGTCACTCAATTCGTTTATTTGTGATGTATAGTTACAATTTGATTAAAAAAAAGGTGCAGCATTCCTTCAAAAAGTTTGAGATGTTCCGTACGTTGCCAAAGCCCGGCGGTTTTTACACCACGAACTCAAGAAAATTATAACTCGCAATAGCATTAAAGCAAATAATGAAAATTGAAGTAGCGCGAATGACTCAAACTAATAAAAAGTGACAGTAGTAGACCCAAATCACTCTACTCCACTCTACTCTGGTTTAAAAGAAAAGAAAGGAGAAGAAATCCCATCTCATGTATGTAAGACGAAGAAACACAAATATAGAAGAGGGTAGCAGAAGAAACACGAACCTGGGTGTGACCTCGAAGCAAAGATCTTAACGCAGTATTTATGTTAAGGACACGAATATTACCGAGCTTGAGGCCATAGCATATGTAAGATCTATTAACGGCAATCTGACGGCCGAGAACGAGGCCGGGATCGGAGCCGTACTTGGTGATAGGAGTGACTTCGAGCTGGGGCTGCACTTCGCCTTGCAAGCGGACATCGATGTCGTAAACAACGCGATCACCGATTAAATGGCGTCCCTTGGGAAGTTTGGTACTGAGCATCCTGGTGGGAGGTGGTGCTGAGGAAGGGGTGTTGGAAGCGGCGGAAGAGGGTGAAGGCGAGGGTGAAGGCGAAGATGGAGATGGAGAAGAAAAGGGCATAGAGAGCTGAGGGAAATCAAGAGTAGTATTGGAATTTGAGGGGGAGGGAGGGTTTTGGGTCGTCAAGAGCGCCATCAAACGAGCACTACTGGGAAGAAGCTGATTCTGGTGCTGATTTTGATGGTGCTGCTGGAAATGGTCAAGTGGGGATGGTGGGTAAGGGAGGAAGTGGGGGTGAAAAGGGTAGGAAGGGCCAGTAGGAGGAGGATAGGAAGACGACGGCATGGGATAAGGAGCAGACGTAATAGGACTAGGAGCAGGAAAAGATGGGGAGGAATTCAGATTGCTAGAAGGAGAAGGAAACGGAGAAGAAGGAGGATTGGGCGAGGGATTGAAGAGCTTCTGAACATCAATCTGTTGAATTTGGTTCTGAAGAAGATTAGGGTTTCCAGGTGAGGAAGCCATGATCCACCGATCAAAGATCTCAAGAAAATATGGATGCCAAGAGCGATTTGATTAGCGATCTGATTCTTCTTTTACTTCTTTATCTTCTTTTCCGATGCATCTAAGATAATTTAAATTAAAAGACTTTGGAAAAGAAAATATATACGAAGAGGACAAAAACTCGACGACAGACGGACTTTTTGATCGAAATTATTATTTCATATCGGAAATGCTACACAGTTCTTTCGCGAGAGAGAGAGAGAGAGAGAGAGTGCTGGGACTTGGCATTCGTCAATCTATACACTGTAAAGATAAAAAACTATTAACAATTTAATTTTGTTTTTTTGTTTTTTTGTTTTGTTTATTGATGTATTGTATGCCCTAAAATGATGGCTTTGAAGAAGATACTGAAGTGGAATTCGATACGAAGCAAAGCATCATGATCCCCATCATCCATCCGTACATCACTTTCCTTCCCATTTTCTCTATCATCTCCCTGCTGCTCCTGTAAATCCCGGAGTCCAGTCCAGCCGGCTTTAACCGCCGGCGCATATAACCTTTGGAATGTATTCAATGTAACTCATTACATATTTATATTACTCTTATTAGAATTGGAGTTAAACCAAGTTTCCACCTGCTCCCAAGAAAGCGCCAGCAAATCTCTGCATTCCTTTCCTCCCGTGTGATGGATCCATATCTAGGGCTCTCTCCTTCCTTTATTTGCTTATGGAAAAAAATGCTTTGGGCTGTGCTAATGTTATTCCTTTGAGCTGGTATTGATACAAATAATGATGTGTAAAAGCACCCAGCATACAATTATCCACATCTTCATAAAAATAGTAAGTGCACGCATTCCTTGTATTTTTCATAACTAACTTTGCAATCCTTTTCAACACATCTTATTGATGAATGAAACAACCGTAAATTTACATACAAATAGGACGTCAGAAAGGATTATATATCCTGTACTCGTATTATAAAACAAGTCTGGAAAAAAAGAGGGGGGGGGGGGGGGGTGGTTTCTGATATTCAGACCCATATAAAGTGAAAAAAAAAAAAAAGGTGAACAATGAGAAGGCACGAGAAAGGTAGACATTTTGCTTTTGGTGTAGCTATTGAGATCTCAAACTTCAACTGCAACAGCCCCCACCTTGAGAAGAAGAGCCATCTCTGCCTCCTGATGGTCCTGGGATTCCACCATATCCAACCTTTATTCCATAAGACTGCAAATAAGGCCAAGACTAGAGCATCAGCGCACCATCAATAACTATCACTATCAGCATTCTAAAATTAAAACAAACATATTTCTTTGTACTGTGCCATTCAGGTGCTAAGCAGAATAGTAGACGATGACATCATTTTTTTGGAGGGAAAAGAGCTAACCTCATTGGATACATCAAAAACTCCATCCTGAATCTTCTTGTAAATTGTAGCAGCTGTTTTTATAAATGCCTGTACAAGGTTCACATACTTTTAAGGAAGAAGAAAGGTACATTCTCATATATTGTATATGCTGAGGTTTTTGTTACAAAGAATAAGCACCATGTTCTCACCTCCTCAACATTCTGGGCAGTTTTAGCAGAGGCCTCCATGAAAATCAATCCATGCTCCTTTGCAAACTGCTCCCCTTCCTCTGTGCTCACAGCCCTTCTGTGAGCCAAATCACACTTATTACCGATAAGCATTATAGTCATGTTTGCATTCGCATGTTGCCTTGCATCTTCCAGCCAGCTAGCCAAGTGATTAAAAGTCTCTCTCCTGTGAGTAAACAATCATATTTGTCATCCCAGTGCCTTATCTCAACTATATAGCACAAATGATACAACATAACGAGGAAAGACAAAGCCCTTTTAAATACACTTTTTACATCAATGGACACAAACGACTGCCTGAGGCTTACACTTGGTTAAACCGGGAAAGAAACATATAGCACCTTTCTCCATTAGATTGTTAAATTATCATCCTACTTTCTTCACCAATCACAAAGCATCAATTTGTATGGAGTTTTGAAAGGTAATGTAACGTTTTGATGATTTACATGTTTAAAAATGTTAAATATTGTAAAAGCACCATCCAATTATATGTTTTTCCCGATGGAGGAGTTCACAACAAGACAATTTACATCCGCCGGAAATGAGTGAAAAGCCCACTTTATAGCACAAAGTTGAATAACTAACTTCCTAATATAAAGTGAATGAAAGCTAAACGTTAAATGGAAGCAATACCTCGTTATATCATAGACAAGCAACGCACCAGCAGCCCCTCTATAATAGGACCTTGTAATAGACCTGAAGGATTCTTGACCCGCCTGGAATAATTGGAAGTAAACTTCAGTAACATGAAGTTGAAAATAGATTTCGTTAACAAACTCATAGAAGTTTTAAGCAATATAGCAGGGAATAAAAATAAAATGTCCATCAATACAACTTCTATATATTTGAGAAACAAGCAACCCACTCTACGATAATCATCAAAGCAAAATTTGGATGAGATATTAATAATTAAGTGATGCAGTTAATTCTAGTGAATTCTTAGAAACATACTTATGAAGTTATAAATCTACAGCGATTACCAATAGAATATTAGTTTAAACTGCAAAGCCGGGATGATAAGAGAGACTCAGAACAAACCGTGTCCCAAATTTGAAGCTTGATGGGCTTGTTGTCTATGGTAATCATCCTGGCCCCAAACTCCACACCAATGGTCAGGTCATGCACTGGCTGGAACCGCTTGTCGGTAAACTGTAGCAGAAGACATGACTTTCCAACCCCTGCGCAACAAACAAACAATCAATCAAACTCTCGGATCAAACAAGCTTTACACAACAATTCCCTAAAAATCGAATTCGATCACTCCTAAGGAAAGCATAGTTCGATTTGATAGATATTGAAAACAATAATTAAAAAAAAAAAAAAAAAATCTAGGTCGAATTTCGGGATAGGATAATAAAAATACCGGTATCGCCGATGATGATGTACTTGAAGAGGTAAGCGTATGACATTTTTCTAACGCACAACGCACAGAGACGCCAGATCGCTCCAAAACCACGGAATAAAATTATGGTGCTCGAAATTGGAGTTCCGAGATATATTTAAAAGCACTAAAGTTCCTAGGGAAACGAAACCTAGTAATAGAAGGAAAAGGAAACCTAGTAATAGAAGGAAAAGGAAAAGCAGAGGAGAGGAGAGAAGCCGAAGGAAAAGGGAGTTTGCCAGGGAGGTAAAAGAGTCTGTCTGTCTAGCCTACTGTCGTTGTTTATTTGGAAGTTTTTAGTTTCAGTCTCCCCGTCCTCGCTGTCTTCCCCTCATTCAGAATTTTGCCACCATCGCATTTAACCTTTCCAGGAGTAGGTTTTTTTTTTTTTTTTTTTTAGGAATAATATTTCTATTTGATTTTAAACTCCGCGTTATCCACATACTATAATTTAATTTAAAAAATAAATTTAAATTTAAATCTTATAAATTAAATTATAACATATAAATAATATATAATATAAAGACTTTTAAATAATACTATTACAATTTGATGTGGTTTAATAAATTAGCGTGATTTTATATTGCACACCAAATTATAAAGTTTTTTTTTTAACTTATAAAAAATTAAATTTATTATTATTATGAAGTAAATCTAGCGAATTACATACATTCGTCAGTTTACTTTTATAAAATATTTTTATAAGTATAACATTTCTTTTTTCAACCTTTACTATTTAAGTACTATTAGAGTGTCGCCTAACAATGACTGTTCGGCGTGCCTCAAATGTAAAAGTAAAATTTATTTTTTAAATTTTTTTTATTTTTCTTATTCATATTTTCTTGACATCTTTAAACATTTTTCAAAAATATAAAAAAAAAATCAATACACTAATAGTTACTTTATTAATCAGTAAGTAAAAAAAAAATTAAATACATGAGCGATAAAAATGAGTAGGCAAAGTAACATTATTTTTACTGTTTTCATCCATTTACTTTAGTAATCTTTCATTTTAAAATCATTAGATCTAAGCTGAACTCATGAAAGAAGAAGGAATGTGACAATATGACTTCCTGGTATCTCCCAAGTGAGAATCACCATCTGGGAAATCAGTCTAAAAGCCTATGAGATGGAAAAAGTATAGGAAGTTGGTTCTACTGAAAGAGTGTAATCAGCCAGAATACCTGTGGCTTCTGGATGTATTTATAGAGGCTATCCTAGTTTCCTTTGGTGTGGGAAAGTAGCAATGTTTTGTATTAAGCCTATTCTATATACTTAAAGTGAAATGAATAAGATTTTTAAGTCAGTTTTATATTATTTATTAGATGTTTTCTGCAAAAATTATAGGCACAATAATAAATATCATGGAGTAATTCTATTTTGTTTGTATACCACCACATTCGTGTTACTTAAATGATAAAGATTTAATTCGAAAGCTTTTAATTTTAAAATTTATTTTTAAAATCAAATTATAATTTTTCAATATTTTAAGATCCACTTTATATATGTACACCTCACTATAACCACAATGAGATTCTATAAAAGTAAATACACAAATTGATATGATTTTATATGATATATTAAAAGTAATTTTACAATAAAAGTAACTTTACAATCTAATATATCACATCAAGTTACGTTAATTTGTGTGTTTATTTTTATAAAATCTATTTATAGTTAAAGCATTTCACCACTTTAAAATCTAAAAATCATACACAATCTCATTTAATCAAAAGATTTTTTTCTTCTTATATATTAAAAATATATATTGTTTGAAAATCGTTTATTAATGAGTAGTCACATAATTGAAGAAATCAAGAGTTTGATGAAATAATGGCATATAACCCATTTCTCCAAATGGGTTCGAACACCCCAACCCCTTTTGTAAGAAGGAAAAAAAAAAAAAAAAAAAAAAAAAAACATAATTGAAAGAGATTTTCCTACTCTTGAACACCTAGTCATAATAACAAGAGAACTGCAATGCCCTGTATTTACCATACATATAAATATATATATATATATATATCTTATCAGTGCTTAATGACAAGATCTGCATTAAATACCAATGGATTCATATGCAAGTTATCTATGTAAAAACAAAAACAAGGCGGCAACAAAATCCACATGGATTTAATAATATTTAAAATATGTTGCCAAGGATTCAGACAAGTTACACCTCAACCTTAGTATCTGAACCATTTCTTAAACACAATCATTTTCATCCAAGCACTATCTGGTAACAGACCATGGGCATGCAAGTTGTTTGCTTTCTTTATGTTTTGGCCCAGCAATAGAATAAAGTGGCCATCAATCTTTGTCCAATCATTGTTGCATTTATTTATATACTCTGCTGTGGCAGAAGAAATTGTGGATACTCCCTACTCTGGCGGCCACTGGCTGCTCATGTGAATGTCAGTGCCCACCTCTCAATCAACTGTTTAATTGGCAATGAAAGTATAAGCATTACAGTGAAAGGAAAGTAGAACTCTGTCACATATTCCCAAATGTTGCAGAGAAACAATTATTGTTTAATAATCCTATCTTTGTTTATGGATCAGTTCATTGTTTTTACTTTCTTGCGAGGATAAATAATCTGTGAATCAGAGCTCAAAGGTGAGACCAGGCTGAAAAATCAGGCCTCAATAACATATAACAACATCCCAAGAACTGGTCGATGCAGGAATTGTGAGTGTCAAAAGATTGTCTTCATCTCTGAAATCATATTCCTCAACTTTAGAGTTTATGTAGCATGATTTAGGCTTGGTGCTGGAGTATGCTCCAAAAGTACCTACTCCTCTCCCCTTGACATGTATTTCACAAGTGGAAGAGTCACTAGAGAAGTCAATAGCCTTAACAGCTCCACCAGAATTGTACATATTTACCAACCCAACTGGTGCAAATTCAATCTTCTGATTGTAAACCTGCACAACACCCAAAACCTCAGAATTCATTGATCATAAATAATGTTGATCCTAGTAAGAGAAGACAAACCTTTATTGGAGATACAGTAAAGACATCGCATTGCAGAACTTTCAATGTGACATCAAACGTTTCTTCCTTCGGTAATCGCACAAGAGACCCTGAAAGGTGTACAGAAAGTATTTTAAAGCCATCAGACTGATGAGGTACTTATCTCCTTATATGCACAGAATAAATGTGGTTGTATGATTTTTTTGACACAAGTTGTATGTACTTAAATGTAGTGTGGCAAAAATGACAGTACCTGTGCTGTAAGCAAATACTGCACAGTCTCCAGTCCACAGCTTCCCAGAAACCTCTTCAAAATACTCAACATCTGCAGGAGAGACCTGCCCAGAAAGCTCAGAGCTAAGATCTCCTTTAGCCTCAATTTCCAGGCAAGGCCATGTTCCTGCTCCTTGGCAGTTGAAGACGCCTAAAACTCCAGTGCATTTGTTCAAATTCCAAATCTTCATAAGACTGATTAAAACACAATCAATGGTTAGGAGAAATGATATATATACTATCAGATGATGAACAACTTATCCAGTAGAAGGTAGCTACCTCTTGCCATCCGTAACCGGGTCATTAAATAAACAATCGCGCGTTGGCCTTCCAGGGTATTTAGCTCTGAGCACTGACCCATCAGAAAGTACCAGCCTTTTAAGTACCTTGAAATCATGCTGGCCGGGTTTGTCACTGTTATTAATTTCAGCATGTAGTATATTAGTTACTGCTGAGCATTTTAATGGAAGAACAAAGATAAAAATTAATTCACTAAACAATACATAAATCAATGTGTTCAGAAACATTCATATTACACACATATACGATGGAGTAAAATTTCCTTTGTGCATTGTGGGTACAGACTAGAACTGACACATACATATTCTCACAGCAGAAAGTTGAAAAATAAAGAGAGGAAGACTGGGGCGGGGGGTTCTCATAATAAGAACCGTTCTCATATGTAGGTGCTCTTTAAACATCAATAAGCTACTGTATCTCCAAGGTGACATTTCTTACCTAACGTAGACTCCGCAACCTCCTACAGCTCTAGCAACTGCATGAAACTCAGCTGCATCATGGTAGCTCTGACAGTTGTTAAATAAAATCATTAGAAACTGGAAAATAAAGCAGTGAAAAACTTACATAGTGAGAAGGCCATGCCATACATAGAACATGTCCCAATCAGGGACAAAAACTTCACCAAGAAAAATGCTGTTGAAAGCCACAGCAGCTATGTGTAGTGTCTGTGTAGTTGGATTGCTGGGGTAGTAATCATCAGATGCTCGTGTAATAGCACTTCTTTTTGAGCTGCATTAGCAAACGTGGTAGCAAAATTACTTTGTATACAGAAATATTTATTTATGAAATAATCTCTCAAAGCAGCATGCATATGATGACATAATTATTTCGAAGGAAGTGATAGGCTAAGATGAATGCAAGGTTCATTTGATCCCTGTTGGAATTAAAAGTAGAACTCATTAGTTAAAAAAAAGTAACGGTCCAAGTTATTAACACACACACACACATATAATTAAGAACACCCTATCATAATCATTTTTGGGCATGTCACAAATGTGGAATGACTCGTGTTATTATTTCAATCTCATGCTGAAAATAGAAATTCCCAGTGCAAGATACATGGATCAGGTGATTCTAGAAACCTATTCTCAATTCATAAATCGCTTTACCTATATTTCCTTGAAAATTTTGTACAGATATAACTCGTCAGATTTGCTAAGCGATACAAATAATTAGCTAGAGGAGACATTTAAAACAGGCCTATCATGTGGTCCATGCATTGTGCAATTCATGAAATTTAAATCCGTGGGTGCATTTTGCAGAGTGCTTATTGTATCTGTCAAAAAATAAATTTGGCAGGGCATTGCAGTGCAAAAGTGATATACTGGTAAACTGTATCTGTGCTCTGACCCATGCAGCAGATAATGCTGTTGTCCTGGAAGTTGGTGGCAATAGAATCCTCAAGTGCTTTTTGGAACTGTCTAGTAAGAGATACCCGACCACCTAAACCAGTTGCAATAGTTTCCAGTATGTTCTGAACATCAACCTTAACCCCATCCACACCCTGTGAAACAAGATATTTGTGTAGATCATCATAAAACTGAGATATCTTAGCAGGATCTATTGTACCAATGCCATATTTCTCCATCGAATCCATAGATAAATCCCTCATGTTTGCCAAATTCCCTGGCGACTGTATTGGATATCTTAACTTTGGATCATACTTTTTGGTTCCTAAAGCATTTGGAACAAGCCCTCCCCAGTATCCCAGCAGTGCATGCCAGACATAGACATACCTGAGAATTTAAAAAAAATATATATATATATAAGGAAGATGAAATGTCCAAAAGGTAGAAAATGTGCTGAATAACACCTGTTATGTTTCTAGGAGGGTTGAGGATGAACTAGTCTGCAACCTTATGTACAATTCATGGTTGTCAAAGATTTACATAATTATTTAAACCGAAAGAAGGCAGTCTTGGAACCTTACTTAAGGTCAAAATTCGTCCTAATTTCCGAAACAAAATCCTTCAGACTGCTTGGCGCCTCAATTTGACCCTCATTTTCTGTTCTTCGAAACTTGTTATTTTCTTCAATGCTGACCAATCTGCCCCCAAACCTGCAATTTGGAGGATAGTAGAAGTTAAATATGCCCTCTTTCATGAACAACAGAAATATGGATAAACTTACTGGGACCCTTCGACATATGGCTCCCCTTCTTTCTGGAACTCATTAGTTGTATCTTGCCAACCATCATCTATAATTATAAATTTTGCTGGAGTGCCTCCCTGGGATAAACTGAGAGATACAGAGAGAAAATTAATCAATAAGAGTTGCCAAAAAGTATTCTTCAAGGGTAACTTGGGGTTTCTTTTGGTTGGGGGGAGGGAAAAAGGGGGGGGAGGGGGGGGGGGGGGTGTTGAGGGGGGAAGAGCTCCATTAACGAGGAAGAGAAAAAGAAAAGAAAAACTAATCCAATAAAGAACTTCTAAAGTGAAGAACAAGCTGTTGTGCAAACTCATAGAATCAACTTTCAATGTACGGGGAAAGAAGCAACTTCAAGGCTACATGTCAATGCCTAAATCACATATGACCAGTTCCTCGTGATATATGTGAATAAAAAAAGATTCCATATAATTGACATGTCACACAGAGATCAATGTACTTTAGAAGCAGCATCCCCATGATATCATATCAGTAGTTTCCTTCTATTTGGCTGAAACTATCAAAATCGCTTATTTTACTTTATTTTGCCCTTTGATCACTACTTATGTAAGATTTAAGTCCTACACAATAATTTAAACAAAGAGAAATAAATTATTTAGAGGCCAATTTCATTCCCCTCAAAGTTTCCAGATGTCTATTTTGCAAGGTTATCATGTAAACAAACATCATCAAGAATTACTCATCATAGCTCAATCCCTTGCCAATATGCACACGTGATTTTATTATAAAATGAGTGTTTCTTTAGTATTGGTTAAGTTCCTGACCTTATATAAGTCAACTATCCTGACATCATGAGAGGACTTCCAAACAGAAGCGTTTAGATCATGTTAGACCACTGTATTGAAAGAGAAATTTATGATATAGAGATTGACCTTTTAAGGCCGTCTCTGATTCCTTGAGGATTAACTTCTTGGTAGAAAGCATCCCAGGTGCACCAACCAAACCAATCTAGCATTCCAGGCATCTGCATCATAAAGTCATCAATGCTGTTTCTTGTAACCACAAGTGGGCTAAATCCTGAGACTAGATTTACTTAGCCTGATACAAGAAATTGGTTTGCTGCCTTGCCTGTTTGGTTTCCCTAAGTGTAAAGGTTCCGAGCTGCTGCTCCAACATTCTGCATAAGATCCAGAGTGTATCAGAATAGTGACGATAAGATTGTAACTGGCAACTAACTTCATTATGGAAATACTAGCAGCTAACTTAAGATTCATGATCTTATATGGTATAGATCTCTGTTTGATGCTTGAATTCACATTAGGGAAGAGCTTCCATGCTATATAGCTCACATTATAAGAACCATATCCCTAAGTAATTTCAGAAATTTACTTCAAATCTAAAATTTTCTTAGAAAGCCGACCTACTTCATTGATTCGTGGATCAGATCAAATGGATGGTTTCCATAATTTACAAAAACTGCTTTTAGAGATTCTGAGGTAACTACAGCCGGGTCACCTGTCAAATTATACAGAAAGTCAAAATTGTTAGATTACAAGAATAAGAGACACATGCGAGTATAATTGGTAAGTAGGAACAAATTGGTTATCAGTTTTATATACTTCTGTTAGAAGAAATCTTCATTGTTGCCAACCTTCAGAGCTGATATACCTGTGGCTCCATGGCACCTTCATTCAACACCTACTGGGTGCGAACCCTTAACCTAGTTCAGCTGAATTGGAGGGTCCTATAACATATTCTCTTGGTATCTTTTAAGATGTCATGATTGGTGTGATAGGTAAGTCAGAATAGCCTTGTAGCATCAATCTCCGATCTAATAGATCTTCTCAGTAAGTTTATTTAACATCAGTACGAGTGCTGGACTGGCAGAAAGTTTGGGCCAGATTGCCATTATCGCTTCATCATACTAAGACCAATGTCACAAAAAAGTAAAGGAAAAAGAACACGGAGAAACCAAGCTTTAACTCTTACAACTTTCAACGCATAACTGGAGTTCATTTGATGAATTTCCCTGCAAACTGCTTCTAAATTCACCATCCAGCACCGGCAAGAAAAGGATATAAGAAATTGTTTCATTAGGTGCACCAATCTCTGTTCCTTCCCTCACTTCCATCAGCAGCATCTGAGTTTCAACAGGAATGTCACTACCTGAATTCCCCACTCGTGGTATCATCCAAAAGAGTTTAAATCTAAACAGACACAATATCCTGACATCCCTGCATCATAAAAGCATCGTTCGAAATTTTCATTAAACCTCTAATTGAATCTTAAAAGGAGTAATAGGATGTGATAAAACTCAAAACCAAATTTCCATAGGCAAACCCAATAAAATATATCATGAATCCTTGCTGATAATCGTTGATGATCCAACAAAGAACTGCCTCAATTTGAGGGGAGAGAAACTCTCTTGCAGTGATGACAAGAAAGTATGATGGTGTAGTCAGCTGAAATAAAGGAACAAATTGAAAGTCTGATGCCAAAATTAAAGCCTGATTTTAGAAACAAGACTAAGAAAGAGTGTCAACAGACTAGATATTACATTTTGCCATAAGCGGTAGTTTTGTAACAATAAGTAAGGATAGAGAGAACCTCTCCACACTATCCCCATATAAATTTGAAACTCGACATTCGTGCTAAAACTTAGGTTAAGATTCCCAAATTCCTAGACATATTTCTTTAAAGGAATTGTTTGAGAGGATCGCGTATATTAGTTGCAGGTGCAAACAGTTGCTCGTTTTGATGTTCTTCACTAACATAATGATTACTCACTCGCATTTAGACTATTATTGTCATATTGGGCAAAAAGCAAACAGAGTATCAATCCGTTCAATACAAAGGCAAAAAAAAAAGAGAGAAAAGAAAAAGAGCATGCATACTCGATGACTCCAAGCTTGAAAACAAGTCGGGAATTAGCATCTGCGGAAGTAGCACCCACGAACGCCGATGAATTCGTCAGAGGTGTCACTACAACATTGTCAGGCACACCCGTCAATGCATCCTTCCCGTTGATACTAAGAGTACCATTTTTAAGGACGGGCTTTGTACTGAGAAACATGGATTGTCTGCATGCCGGCAGCCCATTGGCGCGGCGGCTCCCACGAGAGATAATCCTCTGGTTTGAAGCTAACAATGAGGAGAATCTCTGGCCGGAGCCGAGTTGCAGAAGCCGCACTGGTGAAGGAAACATAGTGGTGTGAATCATGGTGGTCATGGAGGAGGAGTTTCGTAGCAAAGCACACTTTGAACAGTGAATGGACCGTTAGGAAACCCGTTATAAAGGGTGCAATAGAGATACTGTAGAAGTATATGTGATGTGCGTTTGTTCCAAGTCGATAGGTGAGAAAAAGCTCGAGAGACGAAGGGATGAGGCTATAGCTTTTCCTTCGTTATTGACCACATTTTTAATGTACGTGTGTTGTCATTTTCAACTTTTAGGAACATTAGAAAATAATATCACCCCCCAACAAAATCCACGACTTTGTCGGTTAAATGGAATAATGATATTTAAAGGTAGCGGAGAATGTAGACCTTACAAACCAGAAGTGGCCTTTATAATTATTTTTTACATGATCAACATGTTTTTCAATGCTCTTCACCACTTCTTGATTATGAACTTTGACAAGAGCAGAACATGAAAAGCCCCCAGCAAACTGGTCTGACCACTGTTCATGTGTTCATGTTACAAACCAGATGCTTAATCATAAATCCCAAAGCCAATCTTCCTAAATGCTAATGACATCTAATAGGCAGCAGCAGCTGCGACTACTATTGGACTTCTTACGTAGTGCTTGCCATCTGACCAAATTAGCCCTCCAAACACATAGCCTTTAGCCACGCCAGGTTTCTCCAATTTCAGGGTCAATTTAAATCTCTTCTCTTCTCCAACTTTCTTGAACTTCAAGGTTTTAGGCTTAACACGAATTGAAATCCCTGCTGGTTTTCTTACACGAGCTGAATAAGTGCCTGGTGAGCCAACATTCTTCAGTCTTCGAGTCACTCTGACAGTACCAGAGAGTTTAGGGACTGCTATGGATGGATTGTTGAAATGCAGAAGGCTTGCCGACTTGCGACATTTGCAAGGAGCCTCGGAAAAGAGTTCAACTTCAGTCTGGTTATAGCCAAGAGCACAAAGGAAGTCCAAATAGTCATTCACGGTTAAGTCATAGACCAAGCCAGGGTCCATGGCACGGTTTGGTCGTATGTGGCCAGCGCCATAGCTGAACGGCGTTGCCTTCACAAAGGATCCATTGAGAACTGGATGCACGGTGTTATCCCTTGTTCTCGCTATGACAAAGCATTCAAAAGATGTTTAAACAGACTAGTCTGCATTTTTTTATAAGGTTTTGGAAAACTAGAAAGCAAACCCAAGAAGAGGAAAATTCTGAATACAGAGGTTTTTACCAGTTGTCATGATTGCAGATCTTATTGCGGCAGGACTCCAGTCAGGATGAAGTGTCTTAAGAAGGCCAGCGATTCCAGAAACATGAGGGCAAGACATAGATGTGCCAGACATGGTGTTAAAAGCAACTCTACGATTATCAGAAGGTAAGTTTGATGGGCTTGTTGCTCCAGTGAAGCCAGCTATGATATCCACTCCAGGAGCAGTAATATCAGGCTGAACATTTAGAGAAAGTTGGAAAGGAAACAACAGTTTATGATACCATAAATTTCATTGGAATCACAAATAATCATAAAATGTAATTGAGTTGGTGATGGTCTTGGACCTTGGTTCCTTAGTGTTCAAATGAGAAGGAATACTATTGAGTAATGACAATAAATTCATATGAAATTTCCTTGCTTGTGAGATCATCCAAAAAAAAAAAAAAAAAAAAATCAACATGGACAAGATGCTAATGTTGGATTCATTGCCAAATGCCAAACCTTGAGAATCTCTGGTGTAACAAGGTTAGGCCCTTGGGAAGAGAACGCGGCCATGAATGGAGCTGGCTTTGTACCAATTTGTGCTTTTGGGGGCGTTATAAGTCCAAGAGGGTCCCTATTAATGATTCATATAACTTGTGAGGAAATTGAAGAAAATGTTGATTAGAGAGAGAGAGAGAGAGAGAGAGAGAGAGAGAGAGAGAGAGACTTGGTAGAATTGATGTAGGCGAAGACAGCAAGGCCATCTTTGTAGTTAATATGTGATGCTGGTAGCACATGAGGATCCGCAATAATTTCGTTACCACTAGCCGCATCATTGCAAAGAATCATCCCAACTGCACCAGCAAGAGATGCTTGTAGGCCCTTGTCTACTCTTGCAGTTTTCCCTCTCAGACAAGCCAAAATTTTACCCTTCGCCTTTGCAGGATCCAGAGTTCCGTCCAAACAGAGCATACTGTATAGCACAAACACAGCAAAAATACTTCAATTTGAAGCTTTTAGTCGAAATATAAGGAGGAGAGCTGTGAAACAATTTGTTCTTACGCATCTTCTGCAGATGCATTAGCAGCCTTAGCCTGTGCCCCATTAATAAGTGAGTAGAATCGTTCTTCCGGCAAAGCTTTAGACAGGCTTGAACCCTGTAGTATTAAAGGAGTACAGAAAGTCATAAAGAATATGGAAAAACGTAAGAGTAAGCAATATCTTCACAAGAAAAAGAACAGAAAGCATGGCGCATAGAAAGATGACCTTGAGTCTCAGCCCATTCTGCAGTTCAACAAAAGTTTGGAACTCTCGGTCCATTGTGCTTGCTCCCACAGTTATCATCCAAGGTGAAACATTGGTGACAGTTCCAGCAGTCGGTCCATCATTTCCAGCCGAGCATACTACAACAACACCTTTTTTAACAGCATGGAATGCCCCAATGGACAGACCATCGTTGAAGTAATTACTCGGAGGGCCACCGAGTGACAAAGAAAGCACATCAACACCATCATTTATGGCCATTTCAAAGGCCGCCATTATATCTGCATCAAAGCATTGGCTACCATTGACTGGTTCCCAGCAAACCTTGTAGGCAGCAACCCGCGCTCTTGGGGAGCCACCTCTAGCAGTTCCATTGCCCACACCAAGAACATTTGCACCGGGGACAAAATTCCCTCCTGCTGTTGAGAGCGTGTGAGTACCATGACCTTCCTGATCAAGTGCACTTTCCATAGAAGAGTTGATTGGCCCATTATTGGCAGCGTAGCCTTTGTTGAAGTATCTCGCCCCAATTAGCTTCCTGCATTTTCTCACACACCCCAAAACAAGGAAATTTTATAGCTGAAGAGAATTTGCATAGAAGCAGAGCAGTAGTTGTATCTGCTCGTGAACTTTGTGGCCATCCCAACATATAAAAGTAAGAAAGTGGAAGTATGGGGAAACATAGACTGGATCGTTAAAATAGAGCACACCTATTGCAGGGGACTCCACCATTGGTATCGTTTTGACAGATTCCTTTCCACCTTGATGGGACGGGTCCAAAACCTCGGTCGCTGAAGCTCTCTAATTTAGGCCAAACACCTAGAATAACACACCACTCAGTCAGACTCTTTACATGAGCATACACAGAAGAAGAAAAACTAGTACAAAGCTCGAAAGATAGATTAATTACCAGTGTCAAGATTTCCAATGATTGTGTCTTCACCAAATCTGGCCTCATTCCACAAGGAATTCTGGTAAAAACCTGTACGAACTTGTTTGTCCAGTAACATAAATTCCCACGAATGAGTTGTGTGTAGTTTTCTTGCTTGGTTTAAGAAAACTGACACAACTTTTGGGTGCTCTGCAATTAATGCCAGTTGATATATACCTGAGTCCTGACTGACTAACATGACTTTTTTCTAAACAAATTTAAAGAATGAGGAACATAAATATGTTCTGTAATCTTACTCGCGATTTCAGCTGCCTCTTCCTCCTCAAGGATGGCAACAAAACCGTTGATATATCTGTTAAATGAGTAGATAACTGCGTTCTTGGCCCTCTCTTTACTGCATGGAAGCGAATCAATGGATTTACACTTTATAATATATTAAAAAGAAGAAGTGATATCGCTAAAAAAAGATTACATAAAAGTAAACCTATAAATTGACATGGTTTCATATTTACTTTACAATAAAAATAGTTTTACAATTTAACGTATAATATCAAACCAAATCAATTTGTAAATTTATTTTTGTGAAATTTCTTGGTTGCTAAATAATTTCTTTTAAAATAATGAAACATTCGTAACAAAAAATCATTTCTTTTTTATGACATTGAATCAAAAACATCATGCAAACGTAACATGTCTTTTTATTCTACTAAACCTCGGGCTTGATTTTACTGTAAGTAAAATCATACTGTATGTACATTATCCTTAAAATATGCATGTATCCAAGGATTTGAGCATTAGACTTGAGAGCGCACGTACCTCTAGACCAAAACTTTTACTACTCGAGTCAACCCTAGAGTTGAAAAGAAAAAGAAAAAGAAAATCATTGACATATAAGATACCAAGTTGCATACCTTCCCACGAATGTTCCTAGGAATTCATAATGATAATCAGTCACCCGATCAAGATCAGCTTCGGAAACTTCAGGGCCGTGTGCATGGGACCCCAAGTACACTATATAAGACTATTCCATTACAAACAAGAAGAAAAGAGGTTAGTTAGTTTTATGATCATGCAATCGATAAAGCGGAAAAGAGAACTTGAAGGTGCAGAGAGGTAAAAGTGATTCAAATCCTTGAGTTTGAGACACATAATGCTTACATTTTCTACTGCAAAAGCAGGTGTTTGGAACGTAGGAAAAATGATAAACAGAAGGAAGAAAGCTGAAAGCTTTGAAGACCACATTTTGCTTTGCTCTGTTAGGATCATATCATAGAGGAAATTAGGAAACGAGGAGTAGCTAGAGTGATGAGCTCTATCTCCTTTATATATACGAGATGGTCAAAGAAAATGGTCGTCCGATTATAAATGAAAAAAACAGAATGTGAGAGGTAGAGTCCAGCGCCGGAAAAGATCCATATGGTAACGGATTAGAAAGAATAAGAACCAAAGCTGCTAGTTTTACTTGGAACAGCAAGATTCCACATGATTCTGGGAGCTATATTGGGGAACGAATATTGATCAGACCCATTCCTAGTTGTTCTATATACTTGGGAGAAAATCTCTATGCCATCTACTTCTTCCATAACTGCAATGAGAACAATCCCATGCATTCCCACCTTATCAGGTGAAATATTATCTGTTGGGCTGCATTTCAGTAAAAAAATTAAAAAAGAAAATCATATCCAGATTTCGTTTGTAATTTTGTTATGACTAATTTTTAACTTACCTTTTTTCTTGTTTGAATTTTGACTTCTAAAAAATTGGAAGAGAGAAATTATATAAGAGTTCTGTTACATACAATCATTTTTGTATATTTCTTGTACATTCCACTGATGTGATTGACTAAAGCAGTTATTTAATATTAAAAAAAAATAACACAACCAATTACATTAATAGAGTACGTAAAGATTAGTCCAAAATGACTGCACATAAAATTTTTGAGTATATAATTAAGAGATTTTTATTTAGAAAGCATAAATTAATGTAGAATACTACTTCAAGTGGGATGCTTAGAAATAAATCAGATATGGGAATATCGTTACCAAAAATCCCATGATCTGATTCCTAATTATTTTCAACATGAATTTAGTTACAATATTCCTAAGAATAAACCTAAACAAATATTACCGTTATTGCCTCTTCTACGGTAATATTGCAAAAGTGTGGTGCAATTTGGGTGAAATTTCCTATGATGAACATAATTCATAGAATATTGTTAGGAAAATATCGCTCTAGGTTTTGTTACATACAAATAAAGTCTCGTATTAATCTGCATACTAATACTGATTCACTCATATTTAAAATTCAAATTAATATTTTGTTTAATAAAATTTACTTATTAACCAATCATATTAGATTGATGTATATATTAATACACAGTTATACTTATAATTAAATTTTCTCACTATCAAAATAGGTGCTGCAATTTTGTGGAAAAATAATTAGTGTTCTAACTCTTTTTTATAACCATAATGAATCCCATAGTAGGTGGTACGCTTTGACCCATTAGATTTTAATGCAGCCATGTCAAGTTCCAATAAAAATTTAAAGGAATTTTAGGTTTATATATAGAAAACAACTCTTATCATATTGAAATTAAAAGTATTGAAGAGCTAAGCCCACAAAGCTATGATTATATATAAGAAATGATATTTGCGGTCGTGAAATATGTAAGTATCGTATAATCTTTTTGAAAAATATGAACAAATATAAGACTCATATGAAAAAATTAATTTTTTAATAATGGATCAATCCTATTAGTTTTTATTTTTTTGAAAAGATTACGGAAAAATATTTGTGTACTACACAACTATATTTGGTATTATTTATTATATATAATTTTGAAGAAAAGTCGAAACATAGACATGCAAATTTTGTAAAAATAAAACAAAATTCGCAAATTCCAATTATTGCATGTAATCAAAACACGAATTAAAACGTACACGTACCTGTCATAAACTTGACCAAAATCAAAACTAAAATCACGATCAAAATAAGAAAAGAAGTATTTCTTCGTAAGGAAAAAAATCATAAATTGAGGCTTATATCATACGTTGCCAGCTGGTGACTACTGTATCAAAAAATAAAACTTTCTTAATTGAGATTATATTTATATATGATATACGTAACCAAAGTAATATTTAAATTACTATCAAATGTGTGATATTATCCCTTTTTTTTTTAAAAAGAATAAATGCTCTTTATTGATTAATTTTTTCAAATGAGGGAAATAATACAAGAGGGATAACTTTCTATATCAATAATATCCTCAGATATTCCTAATGCATTTTTAGCTAGTGCATCTGCAGCAACATTTGACCACTTTCTAATATGAATAGCTTCCCAATAATCAAACTATGCAAGAATAGATTTTGTCCCAAGTAATAGCTCTCAAGTAGTGACAAGAATCCAAACTTTGATTAATATTTTTAATAACATTTAAGACATCACCTTCCAGAATGATCTTTCTGATTCCAACCTCTAAAGTAAATTTAACTGCTTGAAAAGTCCATAGGATTCAGCCAAGTGAGGATCTTGAACATAACGTACCTGCATCCTTTTTGTAGCAATGACATGTCTTTCATTATCTCTTACAATAATCTCAATGCCCACCTTTGTTAGCATTCCTACTCAAAGCTGCATCTCCGCTTACTTTATAGATCCCAACAAGGGGAGGTTCCTAGCTATCAATGATGGAATTTGAAACTGCCTCATTCATGCTCTCTTTCTTATTGGCATCGTAAAATTCAATGGTTGACTGCTTTGCTTAAAGCATGACTTCTGTTGAATGGGTAAAGGCTCCTTTGAAAAGATAAGTGTTTCTTCTTTGCCATATCTTCTAAGTTGTTGTTACAATCTCCTCCACTAGCTCCTGCTCAAACAAATCAATGATAGTTGCAAACCATTTTAGAAAACTGACTGCAAAAAAATAGATTTCTAAAGCTTTTTTGTGCCCATGTGCCATACATCTTTTGCAACAAGACATTCCCATGTTGCATAAATACTTGTCTCTTCCTCTAACTGACATAGGGAATATAAAGTTGAATCCACAACCCTCTTAAAAAGATTTGAGTTTATTGACAAAGACTCTAAAATAGCTCTCCATATGAAAGTTTTAGTAGCATTAGGAACATTTAGCTTCCAAAGTAGAAACCAGACTTGCTTATTTGAGTTAGAAATTTGAGCCTTGACCTCTCCCTCTCTCAATCATCTCCTTTTGTAAATGATAGGCACTTTTCGCTGTAAAAAGATCATTCAAGTTACATCTCCACACTAACTTTTCTGAATAGCTTGAACAATTGGCATGCATTTGTTGAATCAACTCCACTTTCCTACTTGAAAAATAGTCTCTGAGCAAAGGAACATTCTAGCTTCTTGTATCTGAGTCAATGAGTGCACTTACCCTTGCATTAAAGTCTAAGGCAACAGGCATATTTTGGACTTTGAAAGAAGGCTGCGGGATCCAATGAACCTTTCATATCCTCACTTGATCACCATTCCTAATCCTCCATAGAGATCTCTCTTCCACCAGATTCTTTACTACAAATAAACTTTTCTAGATAAAAGATGGATTAGCACGCAACTTAGCTTCCAAAAATGAGGTTATCGGAAAATATTTAAGTTTGAAAACTTAATTAGCCAAAGCCTCTAGGTTCTGCAAAAACCTCCAATCTTGTTTTATAAGTGGTGCCAGGTTGAAACTCTCCAAATCCCTAAATACCAAACTTCCTACTGACTTGGCCTTTCCCTTTTGGCTCTAAGAAACCCAGTAAATCTTCCTTTGATTCTACTGTTGGCTCTACCAAAACTGCATCATCACTTGGTTAATTTTATATAGAAGGGATTTCGGGAGTTTAAACACACACATGTAGTAGGTGGGCAATGCTTGAATCATTGCCTTTAGTAATATCTCATTGCCTACTTTGGACAGTAACTTGATTTTCAACTACGAACCCTGCTTCTAACTCCATCCAAAATTCCAGAAAAAGCTTTGAAACGAGATCTATCAAGTATTTTTCATATGAGGATGAAGATCTTACCCTAACAATGCTCAGAATAATCCCCTCAACTTCCCTACTTGTGTTTCTGCTGAAATGAATTGAAGTCTGTCTTCATTAAGTCTTTGGCTTGAGGCTTTTTCATAACAATCTAGGAGACCAATCATGTTGCTCCACTCCAATGAGTTAGCTCTACAAAATAATAAGCTGTATCTTCAAAAAATAAATAGTTAATGCAAATCTATCCTCAAGCAATAGGAATCTCAGTGATAGCTCTTGACACTTCGACCTGATTAAGTAAAGCACTCAATGTTTTAGAATATAAGATAGAGGTATGGTAATAATGGTTCACCTTACCTTAAACCTCTAGAAGCTTTGAAATTAACCTGGGGAGAGCCACTGGGAAAAATATTATAAAACTAAGTTTAAGCATCTTATGATTAGGCCAATCCATTTATGATTGAATCCCAAATTAGCCATAACAACTTGAAGAAACTCTCATTCTACCCTGTCATAAGCCTTGCTCATCTCTAACCCTTCATCCTTGAATTCATTGAATGCATAGTTTCATAAACCAACGTGACATTGTCAAGAATCAACATTCCTGGGATAAAGGTACTATAAGTAAGGGATATGATCTCATGCATAATCTTCTTCAACCTATTTGCCAAGACTTTAGAAATGATTTTGTAAATAACATTACAATGAGAAATTGGTCTATAATCTGAGACTTGCTTTGGATTCTTCTTCTTTGGAATGAACACAATGTAAGTGTCATTGATGAGGCTTAATCTCCACCTGCATTGTTAATAAACTTGAGAACAGCTGTAACAGACCGCTAGAAATTTAACGGTAAAATTTCTATTAGTTTTAGGAATCTCGTGAAGACCCGATAAGTTTTCACTAATCTATTAATCGTATAATTGATATTATTACTCACTATGTGTTGCCCAGATGACTAACACAAGAGGGGGGTGAATTGAGTTGTATTAAAAAAAATAACAATTATAAATCAAATATATAATATAAAATATAAACAAAATATGAAATAACAATAAATATAAAGAGTAAGGGTAAGAGAGAAGCAAACTCAGTATGTTAACGAGGTTCGGCCCCACTGCCTACGTCCTCGCCTCAAGCTACCCCTTGAGGATTCCCAAATTCACTATTCAACCTCCTTCAGGTGGAGATAGAAACCTATTACACCTTTGAACAACACCGCTACAAAGGATCCGTGTAGAACACCCTCTACACTTGCAATCACCTTACACGTGGTGATTCAACTATTCCCCGTGTAGAATACTTTCTACACACACAAGGGTTATACACACCCTTTTTCTGATACAAAAGCTGATAGTGGGTAGGTTATCAGAAAACACTCCTCAACGAGTGAAATAAGAACAATACAGCGCAAGCTATATCTCTCAAAATGAACAAGGATTAAGACTCAATGTTTAGAGAAAAGAGAATGAAAGCTTTGAATGAATGTTGTATGCTCTTGGTGTTGTAAATGTGAAGCTCTCAAATGATCTATTTATAGGCATATGAGACTTCATATTCAAATTTAAAAAGATTCACATGTCAAAGACAACATCATTCACTTTTTCAAAAAATTCAAATAAAAGGTTCTTCTTTTTCAATTGTCAAAGACAACATCATTCACTTTTTCAAAGAATTCAAATAAAAGGTTCTTCTTTCTCAATTGTCAAAGACAACATCATTCACTTTTTCAAAAAAATCAAACCTAATCTTTTACTTTTGGCATATGACAAAATGAGCACACTTTCATTTTCAAAAAATTCAAACCTAATCTTTTACTTTTTGTATAAGTCTAAAAAAGCATCAATCACTTTTGAAAATATTCAAATAAAACATGCACATGTGAAAGATGACAATCAATCATCTTTAATATTTTCAAAGTTCAACCCTTTAATCAAGGCATGCACATGCAAAAGATGACAATCAATCATCTTTCAAAATTTTCAAATTTAATTTTCAAAAATATTCATGCACATGTGGAAAATGTATTTTAATGCTTTATGATAAAATATTAATTTTGAGCATTAATCCTAATTTCGAATTTTGAAGAGATTTACAACATTACTCTATAATTTTAATGTGAACTTGTTCCCTTCTTGCTCATGCTTGTTTCCTTGATGTGCTTGACTCCATTGTGTAGACAACTTGAGCTTGAGACTTCTTTATTCTTTGAATTCATTTGTTATCATCAAAATCCATGTGTAGATTTATAATCACATGAAACTTGAAACCTTGAGTTCAACAATCTCCCCCTTTTTGATGATGACAAATATTTGATAGAACTTGAAACCTATATTAATACTTAAGCTCCCCCTGAAAATATGCGTTAGTTTTTCAAGCAAAAGTATAAATATAATTCCAAGCATATATAACAAGTTTAGCAATTTAAACAATGTTAATGTTCTAGTCTAACACTTCTCCTCCTTTTGGCATCATTAAAAAGGATCCGCAACAAGTAAATGGACTGAAGAAAACGATGCGTTTAATAGTCACTGTAGATAGTTGAAAAATGGAGCCGTCCGTGACCCGACAAGTGCTGCAAAGCCTCGAGGCCTAACTCTATGAATTTAATACGGCTGAAGATTTAAACAATCGCCTGATGTTGTTGACAAATGGGATTGAAGGCTCCGAGTTTCTATAAAAAAATGATCATTTTCATCTATCGGATGCCAAAAAAATAATCACTTCTTGACCTGAGTTCTGTTTTTCCACAACGATAGAATGGCTGAGCAATTCTCTTCCACTAATGTTCCAGACTTGAATCAGGAACCCTTGACGCATCAATCATCAATCTTCTCTCCTGAGGCCGTCAATACCATGATAGGAGTAGTGAACCGTTTTTCTAGTAAGGCTGATTCTGAGATTATTGCAGAATCAAGAATGCTCAGTAATCAATATGCTGCCTCTGTTACGATCATGTCTCGAAGGTTAATGGCGAGGGTGAGTGAGATTGATCATCTTAACATGCAAATATCTGAGTTACGACAGAAGCTTGCTAATAAGGATAGTGAGAATAAAAGGCTAAAGCAAGAAAACCAAGAGTTGAAAAAATTTACAGATTGGTATGCTCATGATCTGCAACCACGAATAGAAGAGCTGGAACGAGAAAGGGTTCAGATACAAGGTCAACATCGGCAGATAACAGCAGAGGTTCATCGTTTACTAGAAAAATAGGGACAATCTACTGTTAATCTCGCTGGCTTAGTAAGAAAACTTTTGACAATGTGTGTCCAGCATATCTTGTATTTCTTTTGACTAAATAAGATTTGAAGAGAAAATAGTTTGTCTTATTCTTTATGCTATCTCTATAAAATCAGTCCTGAAATTCATCTAATCCGCATCAAGTTTTCATCTCATCTCTATAACTCATCTGCATTCATTCAGCATTCTCGTTTTAAGCCTTCTATTCTTTTCTCAATGGCTCATTCTTCTAACATTTCTCTAGATCCATCCATGAGGCATTCTGCATCTCAACCTCCTGTTCTTTCTGCAGCTACCATTGGTGCCATGTTGCAGCAAGAAAATAATAATCTGACTAATAAGTCAGATTCTGATGCTATTTATGACTTGGTGAGTCTTGGGACTCGCTACTCTTCCTCTATTGTGGCTTTTTCTCAGCGGCTACAAGCCAAAAATCACGAAGTTGAAAAGCTCAAAGAACAAATTGTTGTACTTCAACAAATTGTTCAAGAGTCTCACACAAGGGAAGGAATCATTCGGCAGAAGAATAAACAGTTGAAATCTTTATTAGATTCTTCATTCCGCTTGCCGGTTCCCATGAATAAGAATGACATGATATTGTATGAAGAGAATGAGCGTCTCAAACATGAGGCTAAGAATCTCAAATTTATGTAAAAGTATTAAAAAAAATCTATCTCTATTTTTATTGACTCTGGTCTATCTTTTAAGAGATATTCATAGCATGCATCATACCTATTTCTCTTCTGATCATACATAATCTATCTTCTGGTAAAGGTTTTGTGAAAATATCTGCTAACTGATCGTGTGTGTTTGTGAACTCTAACATTATATCACCTTTTTGCACATGATCTCGAAGAAAATGATACCTTATTTCAATATGCTTAGTTCTAGAATGTTGTATTGGGTTCTTTGAAAGATTTATAGCACTTGTATTATCACATTTGATAGGAATGTGATTATACATGAGTTTAAAATCTTCAAGTTGTTGTTTCATGTAGAGAACTTGAGCACAACAACTACCCGCAGCAACATATTCTGCCTCAGCAGTAGATAGTGCAACAGAATTTTGTTTTTTACTAAACCAGGAAACTAATGCATGACCTAAGAAATGGCATGCTCCACTAGTGCTTTTTCGATCTATTTTACAGCCAGCATAATCTGCATCTGTGTAGCTGATTAGATCGAAAGATGTGTGCTTAGGGTACCATAACCCTAGGTTAATTGTACCACTAAGATATCTAAGAATATGCTTAACTGCAATTAAATGTGATTCTTTTGGAGATGATTGAAAACGTGCACATAAGCACACACTAAACATAATATCTGGTCTACTGGCTGTTAAATATAATAAGCTACCAATCATACCTCGATATATCTTCGAGTCAACTGGCTTACCGGATTCATCTTTATCAAGTTTAGTTGATGGGCTCATTGGTGTTCCAATTTCCTTAGCATTTTCCATCCCAAACTTCTTCAGTAATTCCTTAATATATTTTGATTGATTGATGAATGTCCCACTTTTTGCTTGCTTAATTTGCAATCCGAGAAAGAATGTAAGTTCACCCATCATGCTCATCTCAAATTCTTCCTGCATAGTCTTAGCAAAAACTTGACACATATTTTCATTAGTAGCACCGAATATTATATCATCAACATAAATCTGAATCAAAAGAATATCATCATTTTCATATTTAATGAAAAGAGTTGTGTCGATTTTTCCTCTTGAAAAACCTTTTTCAATCAAGAAACCACTGAGTCTCTCGTACCAAGCTCTAGGAGCTTGTTTAAGTCCATATAGTGCTTTTGTGAGTTTGAAAACATGATTTGGGGAAATATGATTTTCAAAACCTGGAGGTTGCTCAACATATACCTCTTCATTTATAAAACCATTTAAGAAAGCACTTTTAACATCCATTTGAAAAAGTTTGAAATCTTTATAACAAGCATATGCAAGTAGCATTCGAATAGCTTCTAATCTTGCGACAGGTGCATATGTCTCATCATAATCGATTCCTTCTTCTTGATTAAAACCTTGGGCTACAAGTCGAGCCTTATTTCTAGTAATGACTCCAGACTCATCTTTCTTGTTTCTAAAAACCCATTTTGTTCCAATAATAGTATAATTTTTGGGTCTAGGAACAAGTGTCCAAACATCATTTCTTTCAAATTGATTCAACTCTTCTTGCATAGCTAGAATCCAAGATTCATCAAGAAGTGCGTCATCAATATTTTTGGGTTCAATTTGAGATAGAAAAACAGTATGATTACAAATATTTCTAAGAGATGATCGAGTACTTACACCTTGTGAAGGTTCTCCCAAAATTTGTTCCACTGGATGATCTTTCACAAATTTCCACTGTTTGGTTGCATCTTGTATTAAATTTTGATGATCTTTCCTGATGGCTCCATGTTGAACTTCCTCTATTGCTTTCTCTTTGTTGAGATTGAGACTTTCTGTGTTATTATGAGATAATCTTTTATAGATATTTTGGGTAGGAGAAAACTACACTCAACTCTCAACTCCAGCCTTATCATCTTCCTTCTCTCATCCATAAGTAGCTCCAGCCATCACCTACAAACTTATCTTCATTTACACGTTCCTTTAAAAGAATATCAAATACTTTCTATCAGACAGCTTTTAGGAGTTCTTTTGCACGCCCATTTCGAAACTTTTGTAAGTGTTTTATCATAAAGTCTCCTTCATATAAGTTGTTCCTTTTTTAGTCTAGTTTACATGGATATCTTATTGGCCCCATTTGAAGATTATTTGGTCAGTCAAATATTATATAAACTATAGAAAGGTCATTCTGGGAGATAAACTGGAGAATATGTTATAGTTTGGAGTTTTTGACCAAGCTAATGGATAGATATTGGTCCGAAAGTTTTATAGAGTATTGTTAACATGTATATGTGACTATTGGTTGAGGATTTTTGCATGATTAAAGGTTTTGATAAAAGATTTTCTTTGATTTAGAAACTTAGAAACTGGAAGAAGAAAAACAGTTTCTGTTTTGAGAAAGTTTAACTCTTTGGTGGTCTAAACCTATTCTAATGACTTTAATAATTTTATTGGAGGATCCTAAGCATCTTATATACATGTTATATTATTATTTTGAAAATATTTGATGTTAGTTTCAAAAATATGAAATTTTATGCAAAGAGATATTTAGATAAGCCAAAGTGTGGATATTCTTAGCTAAATTTATGTTTTGGTTAATTTCTAACCATGTGATCTTGAATTAGAAGCTTACATATGTTTTAGGACATCTTTTTAAACCATGTGATGGTTTGGTTTGAAGATCATATATTTATAAGTCATAGATCAAGAGATTTATCAAAACTAGTTGAGGAAAAAGTTTATGTTTTTGGATTAAGTGTAAAACCAAAAACTCCAAATGTTATTTTGTGATTTTGGTGACTTTAGTTTGATGATTTAAAGCATGGTTGATGTTAGGATGATATTATGAATATGTTAGAAGTAAGATTTGATTTTTGAAATTCTTGGAGATGTTTTGATTTAAGGTCAAAACTTGTGATTCAAGTGCTTGGATCTTTTTACAAAAAAGTTTGGTGTTGATTATTAGCTTTTTCTAAATGGATGTTTTAAGTATGGTTTTGAACTTAGGATTGGAAGATGTTTGTTGCAAAACTTTGGTTTAAGCATGAGTTTTGAAATTGGAAGGAATTGCAACAAAAATCAAGAGAAATGGCCTATGAATGTTTCGGACATAGTGTATTCTTCATAGTTGTGTTTTGTTTTAAATTTTTCTGAATTTATATTTAAGTTTAGGACAAAATTTACATGAGAAATGTAAATTTTAGAAACTTTTGGAATTAGTATGCAAAATCCTTAAGTTATGGGTAAAACGGTCATTTTCCCACATGTAGAGAGTAAAATGAAAATTTTACTCTTTAAGTTAGTATTTTCCATATTTTAAATTATTAGTGATTTAGTTCTAACTTTTAGAATCACTAATTACAGTTCCTCGTAATCGCACTTGAAGTTTTATAAGAAACGCGGAGATCGAGGTAAGTTAGCTTTTAACTTACTAGCAGTCTACTGTGTATGTGTGCTAAGTAAAGGAATTACAGTGTATATATGTATGTTATCATATATGTCATGTCATGCCAAGTTATCACGTAATTGTCTATTATACAGAATTTATTATGTCATCAATGTTTATCTGTTACATAATATATTCTGTCATGTATTACTGTACATTACAAGTATGTCATGTTAAATATGTTGTCTATTATATGTTATGCCATGTTACGAAATGTTTCTATCTCAAGTTGGTCATGTATTTCAAATTATGTTCAAATCACGTTATGTTACGTCAGGGCTCCAGTCCTTTCGTATTCCAATCACGTTTTATCTTGAGTACATTCAGTTTGTGTAGAATACATGGGGCCACAACAACTGTGGAGTATGTATTTAACTGCATTGTGATGTGCAGAATACATGGGGTCACAACAACTGTAGAGTATGTATTTACACGTATAATACATGGGGCCACAATAACTGTGGAGTATGTATTTTTCATGTTAAGTCAAGTTTGCGTAGAATACATAGGGCCACAACAACTGTGGAGTATGTATTTACACGTAGAATACATGGGGCCACAACAACTGTGGAGTATGTATTTTTCATGTTAATTCAAGTTTCAAAGCAAGTTCATGCTAAGTCAAGTTTCAGATCAAGTTCATGTCAAGTCAAGTTCAGTTCATGTTTCAATTTAAGTTATGTCAATTATGCTATGTTGTACGCTAAGTTATGCTTTAATTACTTATGAATTTGATTATGCATTTATGCTTTTACTGTCATCCATGCATCATTAGCCTGTGTGAAAGTTTTTTTGTTAACTTACTGAGATTTGTAATCAAATCTCACTGTGGTGGTCCCAACTACCATTCCCCCCGAATGGTAGATCTTATTATAGGACCTGAAAGAGGATTAGGAGTTGACCAATTAGACACAGTCGATTGAACGACGGTGTGTCGTTAATGTTAATATAGTAGTTAAATTACTACTTGTACGATGGAGTTGCATCTCTAGTACTTTTGGATCATAACTATTTTGAACTAGTGCTGTGATCTTAGTTATTCAATGGATCTTTATATATGAAGTATGTTTTAAGTATTTGGGATATTTTCAGTTTAGTGCATAGTATTGTTAAAAAAAAAAATTATCCGCTGCGAATATTGCATAATATTAGATGCATGTCAGGAATATTGCATCTTATATGTCATGAACGGGGGCAGGTGTGACGCCCCCAAATTCCGTTTGGGATCGGACGGACATTTGAAGTGTTGAGACATGCAACACAAGGTTACCTGCCCCCGTTCATGACATATAAGATGCAATATTCCTAACATGCATCTATCATTATGCAATATTCGCAGCGGATAATTTTTTTCTTTAGCAATACTATGCACCAAATTGAAAATATCTCAAATGCTTAAAACATACTTCATACATAAAGACCCATTGAGTAGATCACAACACTAGTCCAAAATTGTTATGATCCAAAAAATACTAAAGATGCAACTCCATTGTATAAGTAGTAATTTACGTTAACTACTATATTAACATTGACGTCGCACCGTCGCTTAGTCAACTGTGTCTAGTTAATCAGCTCCTGATTCTCTTTCAGGTCCTGTAACAAGATCTACCATTCGGGGGGAATGGTAGTTGGGACTACCAAAGTGAGATTTGATTACAAATCTCAGTAAGTTAATAAAAAACTTCCACACAAGCTAATGATGCATGCATGACAGTAAAAGCATAAATGCATAATCAAATTCATAAGTAATTAAAGCATAACTTGGAGTACAACATTGTATAATTGACATAACTTAAATTGAAACATGAACTGAACTTGACTTGACATAAACTTGATCTGAAACTTGACTTAACATGAAAAATACATACTCCACAGTTATTGTGGCTCCATGTATTCTACGTGTAAAAACATACTCCACAGTTGTTGTGGCCCCATGTATTCTACACAAACTTGACTTAACATGAAAAATACATACTCCACAGTTGTTGTGGCCTCATGTATTCTACGTGTAAATACATACTCCACAGTTGTTGTGGCCCCATGTATTCTACGGAAACTTATTCTTTAACTGCTTAAATACATACTCCACAGTTGTTGTGGCCCCATGTATTCTACTTGTCACAATTGCTATGTCTCACGTAGTGTATGCGTCACAATTGCTGTGACCCCATACATAAGTAATCAAGATGAAACGTGACTGGAATACGAAATGACTGAAGCCCTGACGTAACATAACGTGACTTGAATATAACTTGAAATACATAACCAACTTGAGATAGAAATATTTCGTAACATTGCATAACATATAATAGACAACATGTTTAACATGACATACTTGCAACAGTGAATATTACATGACTTGACATACATGTAATAGATGGCATACTTAGCATGACGTACTTGTAAGGTACAGTAATACATGATAGAATATATTATGTAACAGATAAAAATTGACGACAGAATAAATTCTGTATAATAGACAATTACGTGATAACTTGGCATGGCATGACATATATGATAACACACATACATGCACTGTAATTCCTTTACTTAGCACACATACACAGTAGACTGCTAGTAAGTTAAAAACTAACTTACCTCGATCTCCGCGTTTCTTATAAAACTTCAAGTGCGACCACGAGGAACTGTAATTAGTGATTCTAAAAGTTAGAACTAAATCACTAAATATTTGAAATATGAAAAATACTAACTTAAAGAGTAAAATTTTCATTTTACTCTGAAAAATACTAACTTAAAGAGTAAAATTTTCATTTTCCTCTCTACATGTGGGAAAATGACCGTTTTACCCATAACTTAAGGATTTTGCATACTAATTCCAAAAGTTTCTAAAATTTACATTTCTCATGTAAATTTTGTCCTAAACTTAAATATCAATTCAAAAAAATTTAAAACAAAACACAACTATGAAGAACACACTATGGCCGAAACATCCATAGGCCATTTCTCTTGATTTTTGTTGCAATTCCTTCCAATTTCAAAACTCATGCTTAAACCAAAGTTTTGCAACAAACATCTTCCAATCCTAAGTTCAAAACCATACTTAAAACATCCATTTAGAAAAAGCTAATAATCAACACCAAACGTTTTTTTTTTGTAAAAAAATCCAAGCACTTGAATCACAAGTTTTGACCTTAAATCAAAACATCTCCAAGAATTTCAAAAATCAAATCTTACTTCTAACATATTCACAATATCATCCTAATATCAACTATGCTTTAAATCATCAAACTAAAGTAACCAAAATCACAAAATAACATTTGAAGTTTTTGGTTTTACACTTAGTCTAAAAACAGAAACGTTTTCCTCAACTAGTTTTGATAAATCTCTTGATCAATGGCTTAAGAAGGTGAGATCTTCGAAATAAAGCATCACATGGTTTAATGATGTGTCTTAAATAGGATCCAACCATCAAACTTAAAATCACATAGCTAGAAAAAAAAATAAACATGGATCTAATCCAAAAACATCAAATCTTAGACCTAACCGAAATTTTCTTACATAGAAAAATCATATATTTGAAATTAATACTAAATATCTCCAAAATAACATTCTAACATGAAAATAAGAGACTTAGAATCATCATATAAAAATATCAAAGCCTTTAGAGTAAGATCAAACCTCGAAATATTCAAACTTTCTCCAAATAAAAACTGTTTTGCCACTTCCAGTTTTTAAGTTTCTAGATCTAAGAAAATATATCATCAAAAGCTTTAGTCATGTAACAAAACCTCAATGAAAACTCTTAAACACATGCTAAGAACACTCCATAAAATTTTCGGACCAAGATATGTCCATTAGATTGGTCAAAAACTCTAAAACATAACATACTCTCTAAATTCACGCCCAGAATTACCTTTCTATGGTTAAAAATACTTTTGACTGACCAAATGACCATGGAATGATACGAAAAATACATCTACGGAAACTAGACTCAAAGAGGAACAACTTTTATGAAGGAGTTATCGTGTGAAAATACTTACAAAAGCTTCGAAATGGGTGTGCAAAAGACCTCCTAAAAGCTGTCCGAGAGAGAGTGTTTGATATTCTTTCAATGGAAAGTGTAAATGAAGATAATTTCGTGGGGAGAGGTGGCTGGAGATACTTATGGATGAGATGTGGAAGAGATGAGGCTGGAGTTGAGAGTTGAGTGTAGTTTTCTCCTACCCAAAATATTTATAAAAGATTATCTCCTAATATTCTATCCAATAGTATCTACAAAAAATCAACTTAAGATATTTTTATCTAATAATATCTATAAAAATCAACTCAAAATATTTTTACCCAATAATATTCATGAAAATTACCTCAAGATATTTCTTTTTATCCAATAATATCTACAGTTTTGAACAGACGTTTTGTCCAAAAATATAAAAAAATGTTATTGCGCTATAAAAATTTAAATAACCCCCCGAGTCTAATGGCACAAACCATAATACATTTTGACACTTCTAACTATCTCAAATAATCAAAAACACACTTCTGACACCATAGTAAATAATAACACTAACTATGTAGTTAAACAAAAACCTATACGATTAATGGATTCGTGAAAACTTATGGGGTTTTCACGAGGTTCCTAAAGTTAATAGAAATTTCACAATTGAATTTCTAGCGGGCTGTTATAGGAGGTAACCTTGTGTTGCATGTCTCGACACTTCAAATGTCCGTTCGATCCCAAACGGAATTTGGGGGCGTCACAACAGCTCTACAAACATCTTGACCAACAATATACCAATGAGCCTAATAAAAACTAGCATTGAAACCATCTGGCCCTGAGGAGCTCATAGGATTCATTTGAAAGACATCATCTTTAACCTCTTATGCAACAAAAACTTTGGTTAACCTTATATTCATTCCTTCTGTAACTTTGGGCATCAATGAATTGAGACATTCAGAGATTCCTGTAGAATTTGAAGAAGAAAATAGATCTTGATAGAAGTGTTGAAACAACATTGAGATTTCTGCAATAGAAGTGACCAAAGAACCATCTTCCCTTTCAATCTTACTAATTTTATTGGTCTTCCTTCCATGGTTAGCACACATGTAGAAATATTTAGTATTTATATCTCCTTCTTGCAACCATCTCTACTTGGCTCATTGCTTCCATCGCATATTCTCTTCCCCTAATAAATAGTCAACTTCCTTTTGTGTCTTTTTAATGGCAGCTACATACCCACCTTTGTTAATCTCTTGCAATCTTGAGATTTCCTTGAGTTTGTCTAGCACTAAACCCCTGCTCTTACTAACAGACTTCTTATTCTACTGTATGAGAGAATTCTTACACATCTACAGCCCATTAGAGATAGACAACAAACTATTACAGTACTGCCCTTTTCTTTTCCAACCATCTTCAACAACTTTGCCTTAGTCTTCCCTCTTGTCCCAACATGCCTCATATCTAAATAGTTTGCTACCTTGAACATTACAGTTCTGATACTGGTTCACTTCAACCAAAATGGGAGAATAGTTTGAAGGTTGTGCAGGCAATTAATGACACAAGAAAACTCAAACATTAAAGACAATTATAGATTGGCAAAAACTCTATCCAATATTTCCTCAATGAATAAACTATCCTCACGATTATTACTTTATGTATATTCGTTACCTTGAAAACCAAGGTCACTTAGCCCACATTCCTCAACTTCATCTCTAAGTCTCTCCATTTGTTGGTATGATCTAACTACAATCTCCTCTTTTTCATTTTGGTGAAGGATTTCATTAAAGTCAACAAGACAAAGCCAAGCCTTGTCATCTACTAGTTTTAGCTCATTTAGTAATCTCCAACTAACCTCTCTTTGGCCAGTATAAGGAATCCCATAAAAGCCTATTATCAGAATCTACCTATCATCTTAGTCACAGTTCAGAATCAAAGAAATATGGTGCCTAGAATAAGAGTTCAAACTCACATTACTAGAACTGTACCAGAAAAAAGCTAATCCTCTACTAAGTCCCTTGTTGTCTACTATAAAACTGCAATCAAAACTCAACTTGTTCCTTACTAACTCCACCTTATCTCTTACACATTTTGTTTCCATCACAGAAACAAAATCTGGGCACTTAATTTTCACCCAAAGGTAAAGTTCTTGAACTGTCCAAGGGTCCCTAAACTCTCAACAGTTCCAACTTAGACAATTCATTGTTATTAGTGGAGCTGCTCGGTAGCTTCCACCAACTTTTCTTGATTAAAGCACATTTTAGGATTGCGATCTAATTTAGTTTTTTTAACCATTGGACATGTAACATTAGAATTCAACTGTCCAACACCTCTATTTCTACCCTCCTTACAGGCATGCATGTTTGCAGTATCAGAACCAGCTACTTCCCTAGCTCTCATTTTTCAAGTATAGGGAATCCTTAATTCCCTAGCTCTCCTTTTCCAAGAAGATTTGAGAAAAGCTATAGTTTGAATTACTAGAATTATCTTAAGAAAACTCCTAATTCTGCACTACAAAAGCCGCATCTTGATTACCTTCCCCTTCCTTAGTATCACCACTACCTTCACTATTAGAAACTGACGACTGTCGCTGATCTGAAACTCTTGCTCCCCCGTACTTCATTACGCCAAATAAAGATAAATTCATAGATTGTGCTTGCAGTTAAGGACCATATTGCTACAATGATACATCCATCTCTTTTGGATCATTTTTAACAAAAGAAGATTCCCTACCCTTGTGTTTCACCACTCCACACCTAAAGTAGAAATTTTGTAGTCTTTCATATTTGAAAGGCAACCAGATTTTTTTCCCACCTATACCAAACATTGTGCCTCGCAACAATAGCTTTGATAGTTCCACCTCCACACAAATACGAAGACACTTCCCCCATCCCAACCCTTCCTTATCTACGTCCACTTTATGCACTACCGTTATTCTCATGCCAATTTGCATCCCAATTTCTTGAGATATTGCTGCCAAAGGCAAATTGTGAACTTACACCCAAAATGGCTCGTGAGAAAATGGAATGTCCTTAATAGTCATACCACCATCAAAAGCCTAGAGCACTATAAGTGCACAATCAAAGAACCAAGGCCTGCCATGCAAGAATTTGTCCCTATCAAATTGCTCTTGAAAATCCATGATGAAATGATTATCACCAACTTATTTGAACACAACCCATCCCTCCAATCTCCAAACTTTGGACATAGTAGCCTTAAAGGCTTCTCTATTAAAACCTTTATTTGATACAAATAAAACCATCAAGTAGTGTTCTCCTCTCACGTTTGAAACTTTAATTGTATCATCTGTAATCTGGATCACATCATTTTCAACTTCAGTGAGATGGAAACCCTTCCATCGTTATGAAAGATCATCCTCCTCTATTGCCATGCACCAAACTCAAACCAAGTTGAGACCAAATGTCTTGTTTCAAAAAACAAGGAGCAACCACCTCACTCTCTTAGTCGAGAAGAGAAGGACTCTTATGAAAATTATATTTGATATATTTTGATATAATCCCAATTAAAAAATTCTATTAGTTCTTTTATTCTTAATTATTTTGTCTTCCTTGTCATGACATTCTAGAGCCATTAACTATCTCAATCTAAGACTGTTTTTAAAGAATTAAGATCTTAAGGTGTGGTTTGGTTAGTAAGTTGAGATAAAAATTAAAAGTATAAAATATTATTAAAATATTATTTTTTTAATTTTATTATTATTTTAAAATTTGATAAAGATAAATTATTTATTATATTTTGTATAAAAATTTAAAAAAATTATAATAATAAAATAAGATAAAATAAAATATTTTTTATATCCAAACCGGCAAACTGGCCTACGAGCACGCGTTGAATTCTCCCCTTAATAGGTAAGTACTTCATCTCTCATTCAGTCGTACATGGAAAAAGAAAACATGGAATGAAAATTATTTTTGCTAGTTTTTCTACTAGCACTTTGAAAAATCAAAATATAATGTTTTTCTGTTTTCCATTATCTTTTTTATATAAAAAAAATCCAAAAGCGTTTGAGAATTAGGATGGGACTTGTCTCCCGCTCTCTGCAAAAGATAGGCAGAGGCCTATCATGAAGGGGGCTTCTCGGTAATTTTTTATTGTAGATTTTATAATTTAAAGAGTTATTTTATTTTTAAATCGAACACATAAATAATATTGTAGATTTCAGAGTTATAATATTTAATTTATAAAATATTTTAAATTAAATTATATCATACTTTATTTAATATGTTGCGAAAATTATAAATAAAAGATTCCCTTGAAATGTACGCAGTAGATAAAAAACCATGCGTAGGTCATAAATGTATGCGCTGTCGTACTGTACTATATAGATTGGACTGTTAATATTTCGTCATGCAGATGACATAATCATGGCACGACGTAATTAATGCGATCTGTTCCCTAGAAAATGAAGTAATTTCTGTCATCGTAATTATATATGTACGTGAGTAGTTTTCCCCTTATTTTCAATAGTTTTTTCACCGCCATTTTATACCCACATGTTATAATATGGCCTGCATGCACGCCTGCCGGTAGAAGCAGAACGACCTCTCTGCAAATATGCTCTTATTTTTACAACGAAAACGTGCTCAACTAATGCAGCCTCTGTACTCATGTCTGATCTCGTCCATCATCTTAGTTTTAAAGGGATCCCACTTAATAAATAAGGGCACCACGCGGGGCAAATTCCATGCATGTTGACTTGTCTTGCCTAGCTAGTTTCTAAGATCTGCCCAAGTCAACATACAGCTAGCTATGGTCTCCCTGTGATTTAAATATGGTAGGTGAGATTTAAGAAAGATTTTTAGAGGTTATTGGGACTCTCAGACAGTACTCTGAAAAAATTTAAAAAGTTTAACCAGAGAGATCGAAGATCTAGCTAGGCAGAAGTAGTACTACAGATCGATCCACCGATCTCTAGTATTTGCAGTGATTTAATAAAATATATATAGAGCTAGCTTTAGTGTTCATAAGATCCTTCCGGATTAATTAATAATATCAAAACTTAGTGGAAGTGGAGACATTTTGCAGATAGATAGTATAAAAGACTGTAGTGGATCGGAGGCAGGGAGAGAAGACCGTCAAATACGGATTTACAGGCTTCTTTTCTTTGGAATGTAGAGAAAATTTAAGCTATGGCGGAAGAAGGACAAAACCCTGATGATCATGCTCACGACAACGACCTTTCCTGCGACGAAGATTACTGGAGTGCTGTTAAGCAGCCCCTAATAAGAACGCAGAATAATAAGGGTACTGCATCCGTAGTAGTAGCTGCTTCAGTTCCTAGTCCTTTGCCACAACACCGGGTGGAACTGGAAGAGCTTGAAAAGGAATGTTGGCTCCGTATCCTGTTATCTAAGGAACACGAAGAGCATACGAAGGTTTTTGGCTGCTGCTATGGCTTGCAAGTGGATGATCGTCTGTCTCTAATCGCCTCTCATGATCGTCAAGAGGCTGTACACTGGATTTTGGATGCTAATTCTTACCATTCTTTCTCTGCCTTCACGGTGGTTTTAGCTGTTAACTATCTGGATCGTTTTCTACTCACTCAGAACCTCTGCAGGGAATTGCCCATGAAGCCATGGATGGTGCAGTTGGTTGCTACAACTTGTCTTACTTTAGCAGCCAAAGTGGAGGAGACCCACGTTCCTCCTCTCCTTGATCTCCAAGTATGTTTACAAGTCTCTTAACTTCATCTCCATTTTTCTGTTCTTCCTTTTAGTACTGCTCGCTTCTTTTGCATGATGATTTTGCAACTCCATGGAAAGGGTAATTGGAAGAAATTAACCATTATATGGTGACTACAGGTTGACAAATCAAAGTATGCATTTACGCCAAAATCAATCCAAAGAATGGAGCTTTTGGTTCTGTCTCTGCTAGATTGGAAGATGAATCCCGTCATCCCACTTTCTTTCCTGAGCTACATAATCGAAATGGTTCCTTTGGCAGATCACAAGCATGTGGAGCAGTTCTCTGCAATGTTTGAGCATTTTATCCTTTCTCATGTGCTCCATGATTTTAGATTTGTGCATCATGGGGCATCCGTAGTTGCTGTTGCCGTAACGCTGCGTGTGATGAAACAAATGGGTTTTGGCGGTGAGGATTTTGATATCTGCAAGAATGAATTCTGCCATGTTTTTCAATTCAACGAAGAAGAATTTGAAGCGTGTTATCAGCTGCTCATCCTGAAATCTGTGTCAAATGGTGGGCGTGGGCGCAGTATTGCCAAAATTCATGCCACAGATCGTGTTGACATTGTTAAATTGCTCAATTAGTCATCCTTTACCATGATCGCCCATCCTCTTTCCGGCTTTCAGCAGCCGAAATTCTTATCTGAATATGAGAGTTCATGCAGTAGAGATAGATAGATGAGGTGAATTACACAAGATTTATTGTTGTCCTTATAGATTTTTTGGGCATTAGTTATTAAATAATATAGAGCTCACTTCATGTATGTATTTCCCTCTCATTTGACTCTCAAATTCAGATAGAAAGCATATCAGAGGATCTGCAAATAATAATAAAATAGACTTCGTTTAGATGCAGAAAGTATCTATTCCCTCCGCCATGATCATGGCTTGTTTAATAATAGGCATGCGTGGAAATCTTCCATCAAGAGTCCAAACTCCAATCCTTTTTCTTGAAAGAAGGTCGTTATTGCATTGAAGAAAAAAAGGTAAAAATTGGTGGGGTTGATGGGGTAAAGTATCAATGTCGTCGTTAGAAAGTCATTAATGTTGGTGATTTATGGGCGTGTGGGCCACACAAGTTGGGCTTTTTCGGTGGACTCACGCGGGCTTGAGTGGATCTAGGGTGGAGAGTCCATGGCCTCGTGGTTGAGTGCCCAGTAACATCATAAGATGGAAACTTTCAACATTTAGGTTTGGATGTTAATACGAGAATTTTAAATTTGAGATAAAAGTTAAAAGTTAAATAAAATATTATTTTTTAATATTATTATTGTTTTAAGATTTGAAAAAATTGAATTAGGATTTGAAAAAGTTAAATTTTTTTATTATATTTTATGTGAAAATTTAAAACTTTTTTAATAATAAGATGAGATGAGGGCAGATTTAGATGATACATCTCAACTCAAAATTATCATCTCATCATTACAATTTTTTCAAATTTTTACATAAAATATAATAAACAATTTAACTTTTTCAAATACCAAAACAATAATAATACTCAAAAATAATATTTTAAATTTTCATCTCAACTCCAAATTCTCATCTTACTAAACCTTATGAAAAGACTTCCATACCTAAATCATACTTCCAACTATATAGGATTAGACTTGATCAAATATAGATAATCTATAACCACATAGGTCTAAGAAAGAAGGATGCATACTTAAATTTTGGGCACCAAAAAATAAATAGATAATGTCTTTTTTTCTCTAATTCGTCCGTACAAGTGATCAAAAATAATATTGAATCGTAATAAGATAATTTGTGATAAGAATAAATAGATAATTTAGGCCTCGTTTATATATTAAGATGAGATAAGAAATTTATGAATAATAGTAAAATGATTTGGAAATAATAATGAAATGACTTGACATATATTTTATTGAGTAATTCTACATATAATCGTGAAGTGCGCAAATGTCGTGCAACCGTTTTGAAAAAAAAGTAAGATCTACTACTAAAAAATAAATTTCTTTTTATGTGGATCCTGTATTTATTCACTTCTTTCAAGGTGATTGTACGTCGCTTGCACACTCATGACTGCAACTATTATTTCTTATTTTTTATGTGGTTTTGAGAAATGAGAGAAAAAAACTGAATAAAAATATTATAAAATCAAAATATTATTATAACATAATTTCTATTTTAAGATTTGAAAAAATTAAATTATTTTTTATGTTATGTTTAAAAGTTTGAGAAAGTACTTATAATAATTTGATAAAAAAAATTAAAAATTTAAATTAAAAAATATTTAAACTTATGATGTTGAGATGACATGATATACAAAAAGATGACACGAGAAGAGACGAGACCATCTTAAACGGGGCCTAAATATGTCTGATCACTTGGCGGTCGGCATATCTTTGTTGGGTGGCTTTCAATCTTTTGTCGAAGGTCTCATGAAAAAGTTATTGTTGATTGAATCCACACATTACTAAAAGAGAGGGTATTATTATATGTCGTCTTTTTATCATCTGCTAATGCGTGATATCATACAATTGAAAGTATTATGAAAAAATCTAATTGTAAATATAATTATGCATTAATATATATATCAATATAAAGTAATTAGTCAAAAAATAAATTTTATCGAAAATAGTATTAATTTAAATTTTAATTATAAAAGAATTATTATTAGTACGTATATTAGTACACAAATTTGCTTGTACGTAACAAAATTCAAATATTATTTATTTATTTATTTATGACTTATTTGATGATGCATTAAGGACTAGTGACAAAATAATTAAAAGATAAGATTATAAATAACATTGTTTGATCATTACTCAATATTATCACCTAATAACAAGGCCAACACAAAATACATATCATTCATAAATATAAAAACAGTTCTAATTATAAAAATTTTATGTGCAGTCACTTTTGAGTACTCTTTGTGTATTCTATTAATGTGATTAGTTGTATTACTTTTTTTAATATGAAATAACTATTTTGACCTATCACATTAGTAAAATGTATAAAAATTATATAAAAGTGACTGTATATATTATAACTCTTAAATTAATTAATTAATTAAGTATCTCAATGCATGGATTCAATAAATTAGTTAATTTTGACAAAATTTTTGATGCTAGGATATACATATATAACCTCGTCAATTAATTAATCTCCAGATGATGAGGGTGTTAATATTAAAACAATTTTTTCGGGTCGACACTATTAAATGATCCTATATATGGTACTACTTTAGAGACTAGAGTGAACCAATTAGTTTTTTATTTTTAAAAAGTAAAATAAAATTTTATAACCCCGAGAGGCTGATAATTTATGGGACTAAGAGGACGGTTTGGATTCCTAAAGTATTTCATCTATATCTTATATGGACTGTACGGTTAAAGAGTTTTACATATTCAAATATTACATTTTATCTCTAAAATTTCAAAAACATCTCTTTAAATAAATAGTATAAAGCTCATAGTGAGCAATTTAAAACATTAAAGGAACAAACAAAACTGATATAAACAGTGTATAAACAGTATAACACAATAAATATATAAGATAAAATTGACCTAAACAATATATAAACAATATATAAACAGTATAAAATCTCAAAGATTTGGATACTATTCTTTTATTTATTTTTTGATAAATTTGGATACTATTCAAAATCGTGGAATCCATATATTTTTTAAATCTCAAAAAATAAAAAATATTTTATATTATCTTATTATTTAAATATATATTTTATTTATAAATTATTTTATCTTATCTTAATTAAAAAATTTTATTATTATTAAAATTTTTTTATCTCATCCATACTGCATAGCCAAACTAGGTTTAAGTAATGAAAAATACTGTTTGCACACGCCCTTGGGAGACCCCGCGTACATGCGTCCACGTGTAGTAATTAATAAAACGGTGCGTTTCGATTTGATTCTAAAACCCCTTTCCCTTGCTATTCCTTTCCCCCCTTCTTCGTTTCTCCTTCCCTCCCTTTCCCTTGCTATTTCCTTTCCCCCCTTCTTCGTTTCACCTTCCCCCCTTTCCCTTCTATTCTTGAATGGCCAAGATGATTGGGCAGCTCCTAAGTGCAAGCTTTTCAAAGAGAACCACGAAGATGAAACGCCCAGTGCAGATACCTCTCATCTTCTTATTCACATCTAAACCTCATTTTTTTTCTAATCTTTTTCTCATTTGCTTCTTCTCACCTGGTTTCATGCTATTTGCTTCTGGATTTACTTTTTGGGTTTTTGGCTTCTTTTTTCGGCTTGAATACATAACAAAGCTCTTTGTAATTTCATGATCTCTTTGTCCATGATTCCGTAGTAGCTTCAATACTTTGATGGATTTACCCAGCAATTGCTTCAATACTGGAACCTTACAGCCTTGTATTTCCACGCTTGTTGAAGAAAAAACAGTTGTGCCAGTTTCATTTCTGGGTTTTTTTAGTCAAGTTTGATGAATTTTTATTTCAATTCTGGTTGGAAAGAGACCCATTTTGATTTTGTTCAGTTTTTAATTTTCCTTACTTGCTCTGTAATGGTGGAGAGGATGCCGGCGATGGGAAGTGGAGGAGAAGAGCACTGCGACGTCGATGGTGGAAAGAGATCGTAGCAAAAACTTGAATCTATTTGGAAAGAGACCGAGTTTGCTGCTTTCCGTCGATGTTGGAGGAGGTCGTCCCGTTGGAGGAGTCGTCGTCGATGGGCACAGCACATAGAGGAAAAAAAATTTGCGATTGAGGAAGATTTGATACTTGGAACTTCATCATCATCTTCGTTGCCAACTTTAGTCGACCAATGAAAGTGCCTCTTAGGGAGTGGTTGTTCGTGGGTTCATGGTGAAGACAAAGCGGGGAGTGGCTGTCTATGGCTTCGTGGTGAAGTTGATAAATTCCACCAGTGTTAGATTTTCTTCTTTCTATCTACTTTAATGTAAAAATGAAACACAATATTTCATTAATGACGATTCTGAGAGTTGAAATGGTTTCTACCAATTCTGAATTTGAAATGGATTTGGTATAATCGATTTATGTTTTTTTTTTTTTAATAATATATCAACTGACGTGTCATGTTAACGATTCCATAATGGATACCTAGCTACGAGTACCTGTAGCAGTTCTATTAAGTAATTGGACTACTTGGACTGTTTTTCAATTGTAGCAAGAACTGATTGAAAATGAGACAGGGTAAAGCATGAGTGATGATCATAAAAAAGTCGATAGTACTACTGATCAAAATTGTTAGATTTGTTTGACAGGTGAGAAGATCAAGAAGCTGGTAGGGGCCGGAATCTCATGAAATATATGTATGTTTTCGTGAGTAATCCTGCAAAACCTCTAATAAACATCCCACGTTATATATATTTTTTTTAATTTTTAATTTTTTTTAAATTTATTTTTTTTAAACTAATTAAAATTTTCTATTAATTATCTAAATATTAAATATTTTATAATAGAAGAAAAATAAAATAAAAACTAAAAAACATATGGTATGTGAAAATTGTGCAATTTTTTTTTATTTTTTATTTTTTGTACTTGCATTAATGCATAAAGTCATAGTCATTGAACAAAACAGGCCCCAGTCCTCTTAAATGTGGTTAATCCAGGAGGAGTTTATTCATAATTGTGGTCCAGACTCCAGGCTCTTCCATCTTTTCCGAAAATATATATTATATATACACTAATTTCAGCTTATCCGAATGAATTAATACATGAATGATGAATCATGTACGTGTCCATAGAATGAAGATTAACCAACAGCACCTCGATCAACCTCATGATCTAAAGCATGCATTCCCCTAGATATAGCTGCAACATGAATGGCCTTGTCTTATTCAATGGTTTTGGGCCCCCCCTCTAGAAACCATCAAAAGCTGTGAATATTTCTGCGGGCGTATTTTTATCTCAGCTAGCTGTACCATTAGCTGGGGAAAACACTGTTGAAATAGCCATGGTCAAAGTAAAAAGAGAAAAAAATAAAAAAAAAAAAAAAGGAAAGAAAGAAATAACTACAGAAAATTTGAAAGAGGAAAAGAGGGATCACTTTTTCAAGGAAGATAATCCAAAGCAGGCTTCCTGTAAAACCCAGGCAGCTTTGGCTTTATTCTATGGAACTATTTGTTAGAAATAGCCCTTGGCTACCGCCTTCTTTACGACCTGTCCTTCTCCTAGCCATGGAGTTTCTTTTGTCTTTACTTGTCTCTCGTTTCTGCTTTAACAACTATTTGAATCAAATAACCCTAGCTACTACCCTTTCTGCCACCAAGCTGGCCACATGAGCGGAAAGATATCAGAATTAATTAGAACCTAATCCAACCTCGATATGTAGACACACACTCTTCAACCCTAAAGCTAGCTATAGCAGAGGCAGAGAAACGAGTCCCTGCTAGTACTTCTGTCCATATTACTCTAGCAGTACCTTTCCTCTCAGATTCTGCAGGTAGCATATCTGAATCTTGTTCTCTGCATTTTATCCGGTATGTTCTCTTAAACCTTATATACAAATTCAGCTACCTGTAAATTAATAATAAATTGTGGATGATACATATACATATACATATATATATTCAGCATGATTAAACAAATATTGATCAGTCGTTTCAAGTATAGAGTACTAGTTCGAGAAGATTGACTTCATCTACTTTACTTTTATTTTCCTTCCCGGAAAACTTTGAATTTGGTATTAATTCTAGATGTAGTGGTGATTCATGATATATACTTCCAAGTAGTACTGGGTATTTTGCAGGTGTTGAAGCTCAAAAACTAAAACAGACCTGGGCTATGTATTTGTCTGCTGCAGATATGCTTGCCTGGCTCCCTGAATGCCATATAAGAAGCTTGTCAAAGAGTGTTGGCAACCTTCCTACTTGGCATGAGGGGAGTCATGCAGGCCCAACGGCCTGCAGTAGACGAAAGCCATGAAGAAATTCCCAGTAAAGAATATATATTTAAATAATACAGGCCACTTGCATTCTCATCTATCAATATATATTTAAATAAGTAGAGTCTAGTCTCATTTTATTTAATTTTGAGTGCACATGATGCATATACATTATTGAGACTCCTGTCCACATTTTATCATCTTGGCCTACTAATCTGAAAACTCCTGTCCACACTTTACCAAATTATTGAGACTATTTAGTCTTCAAAAATCAAGATCAAAGACTTTGACGCTGACTCCTGCAGATTCGCAAATATATAATATCGAGAGCTGGTTGTGGTTGTCAGATTCAAACTCAATAATAGACACAATTCGTGTATGTGTAATTGATTTCTCAAGAGGGATTGTGTAAATCTAATTGATCGATGCAGGTTGCTGGGCGTCCAATGGCTTTATATTTACTCTCTTATATATATAATTATTAGTGAAAGGATTGATATCATCGTCCTGTCAAATCTACTAATTTCAAATGATCTGTTCTAGATCTTCATGTTCACGATGATCAAATGCATGCAGCTGCAGCTGAACCTATTGTATTCAGCCACGACTAAGAAGGTCGACGCAGGCAGTTGATGGCCGGAGTCATCTTCTTTCGTTTGTATTAATGATCTAATTACAGTAGTACCACTAGTTGATTGAGATTGCCTTTGTTGTGTGGTTTTTGGTTGTGTCGAACATGATGATCTTTACCTTTCATTAACAGTACTAACTTTTGTCTCTTTACACCTCGGAAAATTATTTCATTACATGCTTAATACATAAATAATATAATGTATTTACATCTGTCAATTGTCAATATTATTGTTGTACTTATTCTTCACAAGCTGCAGTCTGGAGCCAGTTTGGGTTGCCATGTTGACCACGCAAGGTACGTGGCATGCAGCTGCCAAAACCTACAAGCTTAATTTGAACAAGAAATGCAGTTTCTACATATATTCACACACATAAAGGATCTCGAGGTCGAGCTAGGGAGATAAGTCGAAGTTGTTGCTGGGTCGACGTCAATCCGTGTCAGCTTCTTGGAAAATCTCACAAGGAACAACCCGGACAAGACCATGCCAAATATCGGATGGTAAAATAATTTGTCGGATTATATAAAAATAATTACGTAAACTTATATATCATATTATAAAATTATTTATATTATAAAATAAATTTTACGAATAAAATGAAGTTATATTAATTTATGAAATTATATTTATGTAATTTCTTTTTATTTTTTGTAAATCATGCAAAAATATTATTACGTGAAACAATCGACGTAGATGGCTTGAATTCTTATATGATACATTTTATTTTTCTTGTTAAGAAGCCGGCCTATTGATGCAAAACCCAAAATTCCAGGAAAGTTGTCGCGTCATTGAGTACGTAATAGTTGTACCACTTGTCCATTTCCAGTCACATCAAGAAAAAGTTTAATCCAAAACTAGCGAAAAGCAAAGGGATGATCATGACCTTAATGCATGGCATCCATATAATAATAATCCCATGGCCAAAAATAAAAAGATTTGAGCACAAAAGGTGTAGATAAATGTGAAATTATGGATTGAACGAATGTCACAATTATTGTTGTCAAGATAACTAATATAAAAAGGGGATGAATTGAGTTGTATTAAAAAATAACAATTATAAATCAAATATATAATATAAAATATGAAATAACAATAAATATAAAGAGTAAGGGTAAGAAAAGTAAATTCAGTATGTTAACGAGGTTCGGTCTTACTGTCTACGTTCTCGCCTCAAGCTATCCCTTGAGGATTTTTAAATTCACTATTCAACCTCCTTCAGGTGGAGATAGAAACCTATTATACCTTTGAATAATACCGCTACAAAAAATTCGTGTAGAATACCTTCTATACTTGCAATCATCTTACACGTGGTGATTCAACTATTCTCCATGTAAAATACTTTCTACACGCATAAGAGTTATATACACCATTTTTCTGATATAAAAGTTGATAGTGGGTAGGTTATCAGAAAACACTCCTCAATGAGTGAAATAAGAACAATACAGCGCAAACTATATCTCTCAAAATGAACAAGGATTAATGCTCAATGTTTAGAGAAAAGAGAATGAAAGTTTTGAATGAATGTTGTATGCTCTTGGTGTCGTAAATGTGAAACTCTCAAATGATCTATTTATAAGCATATGAGACTTCATATTCAAATTTAAAAAGATTCACATGTCAAAGACAACATCATTCACTTTTTCAAAAAATTCAAATAAAATGTTCTTCTTTTTCAATTATCAAAGACAACATCATTTACTTTTTTTAAAAAAATCAAACCTAATCTTTTACTTTTGGCATATGACAAAATGAACACACTTTTCTTTTCAAAAAATTCAAACCTAATCTTTTACTTTTTGCATATGACAAAATGAGCACACTTTACTTTTCAAATTTTTCAAACAAAATCATCTACCTTTTGTATAACTCTAAAAAAGCATCAATAACTTTTGAAAATATTTAAATAAAACATGCACATGTGAAAGATGACAATCAATCATCTTTAATATTTTCAAAGTTCAACCCTTTAATCAAGGTATGCACATGCAAAAGATGACAATCAATCATCTTTCAAAATTTTTAAATTTAATTTTCAAAAATACTCATGCACATGTGGAAAATGTATTTTAATGCTTTATGATAAAATATTAATTTTGAACATTAATCCTAATTTTGAATTTTAAGAGATTTACAACATTACTCTATAACTTTAATGTGAACTTGTTTCCTTCTTGCTCATGATTGGTTCTTTGATGTGCTTGATTCTATTGTGTGAACAACTTGAGATTGAAACTCCTTTATTCTTTGAATTCATTTGTTATCATCAAAATCCATGTGTAAATTTATAATCATATGAAACTTGAAACCTTGGGTTCAATAATTATTTTTTAAAAAAATAAATAAATAAAAATTATTTTAATAGTTAACTCTAATCTTTTTAAAAATAATTATCTAATATTTATACACTTTATAATTATATATTACATAACTCTTGCCATGAAAAAGGAAAAAAAAAAATTGAGAATCTTTTACATACTTGACACACAAAAATATAAATTTGTATATAAGGCAAATGGGCTGATCGATCTATTATTCAAAGAGCCATTATTTTATTTTATTTTTATTTTTATTAAATTAATTGAATTCATAAACTCATTATCTCTCTATCACATCATTATCAAGGAATAGAAATAAAAAGATAAAAATAAAAATAATTGTGTAGTATAGAAATGTTGAGTAAAGCTGCGTCAATTTTAAATAATTTTAATTGATTTATAAATAGTAATATTTTATAAATTCTATTGAGATATTTTAAAATATAAATAAATTGAGATGTATATTTACATGTATGGAATAAGTTGATGTGAGTTTAAATTTTTTATAAAAAGTTGAAAAAGTAATAAATTTTATTAATAATTAAGTTGAAATAAATTAAGATGAATTTAATAGTCAAACATAACTTAATGTGTAGTATAGATATTAAATTGAGATGATATGAATAGAGATAAAAATTAAAAATTAAATAGAATATTATTATTATTTTAAATTTAAAAAAAATTAAATTATTTATCATATTTTATATAAAAATTTAAAATAATTATAATAATAAAATAAAATAATAGGAGATAAAATAAAAACAACTTTTTCTATTCAATCAGCGCTAAAATGATTCTTTATTCAAATTGACGAAGACTACTCGGCGGTTGGTTTTTCTACAGTACGCACAAAATAGTGTCTTGATCTGGTGGAGTTGTCGACATGGCTGGACCACCGAAATTAATTCTCTGACATGTAAAATAAATTCTTTTATTTTTTTTGTCAATTTGTGATATAAATATCATCATTTTTATAATTTATAATAAAATAATATTTTTAAAATTCAAACGCATCAAAATTAAAATAAAAGTGATAAGCTATTTTAAAAAATTAATATTTTATTTAGTAATACTTGCATGTGCAAAGTTGTATGCTTGTTTTATCTCTATCATTTCTTCAATACTATACATATACCATTTATGCCCCCATTTTTGGATTGGGAAACGATATCATACACACAAAAGAGGCGCTTCAGAACAGCCCTCCTGATTTTAGAAGAATGCCAGCTCTCCAATCAGAATGAGACATGTAGCTCTAAAACCCACCCTTCCCCACTGCACAGCACCATGACTGTTCGAAGCTGGCTATAACATTATTTAGCATTTTCTAAATAATCATCCAAGTCAATAATCATCTCAAATGTAACATTATTTGATCTTTTATTTTTTTTTTTAATTCGTTTATTTAAATTACAAAGCCCAACTCCCCTCGTTGAGAAGCTACAACAAAGCTTTCCGCTTGTTGAGTCTTTTTTACAAACGGTTGCTATTCATTTCTTAGATGATTTATCAATTTATATGCTAGGATAATTTCTATAAATAGATACTGTTTTTTTCTCTCTTATTCGTCCGTACAAGTGATCAAAAATAATACTAAATAGTAATAAGATAATTTGTGATCAAGAATAAATAGATAATTTAGGCCTCGTTTATATATTGAGATGAGATGAGAAATTTATAAATAATAATAAAATAATTTGAAAATAATAATGAAATGACTTGACATATGTTTTATGGAGTAATTCTACATACAATCGTGAAGTGCGCAAATATCGTGCAATCGCTTTGAAAAAAAAAATAGGATCTACTATTAAAAAATAAATTTCTTTTTATATGGGTCCCGTATTTATTCACTTCTTTCAAAGTGATTATACGTCGCTTGCGCACTCATGACTGTAACTATCATTTCTCATTTTTTATGTGGTTTTGAGAAATGAAAGAAAAAAATTGAATAAAAATATTATAAAATCAAAATACATAAATATAATGTATTTTTAGACATGCATCTCTCCCTCTCAGGTCGCCCCACATTCTGTTATCTCTAGGTGCTTTGATTTTGGAGTTTTTTAGATATGTTTTCGTGCCCAAAGTTGCACACCAGTAGGTTCTCTCTTGATTTCTTCTCTCTCTTTTCCCTCTTCCAGCTTTTCTTCTAAAAATGGGTTGATTGTGTATGTTTTGCTGCTAAGCCTTGTGAGAATTTTCGGTTGTGTAGCCAAGCATTTCAGAACGTAGTCACATTGTCTCTCCCTTTATGGCATCATTCTCTTCTCTTGTTAAATTTTGGGTGGTTACAGTTGGTGTTAAATTTTTCAGTTGTGGTGTTGCTGAGACCCTCTCATTGGTAGGCCTTGATCTCTTTCTTTGATAAGTTCATCTTGTGACTCTTTCAAGGAGGAATCTTGGTAATGGTATTTTTGTGGTGCATAGGATGGTGATTTCATTTCTGGGCAGTGACGCATCGCCTTCTTTTCCACCGGTTTCTTAACGTCACTAGGTATAAAATATTCTTGATATTTTGCCTAGTCACTTGGTTTCATGGATTTGTGTCTAAGATATGATTGTTGGATTGTTATTGGGTTAAGTTTGGATGATCGAATTTATAAATGGTGTGCTTAAGGGCAATTATATGAGTCGTGATAAGAGTTGTGAAAAGGTTTGGGAGATTTGAATAAGGGACTGTATAGATTATTTATTTATTATTTTGATGATTATATTCAGGCTATTTTTATTTTATATTTGGTTGTCGAGATGGTCTATTCGATGAGTTGAGTAATGAAATTGTTGGACTAGTTGTGTTAGAGTTGTCGTAAGTCACGTGAATGGTTGCTTGAATTATAGATGTTGGTTGGTCACGGGATTTTTTTTTTTTGAGGTGGAATATTTGTTAGCTAAGTTAAGTATTTATGTGTGGGTTTTAACTTGTGATCGAATATTTCTGATTAGGTGGTTGTGACACTGCTACACGATTTCTAAATGTTGATAATACACTACAAGAGTCAGATAAGTAGGATTCATATGCTAGATTTGCATAAAAATATTAAATGAACTGAGATTGGTTTGTAAAATTGTGCATGTTATGTTTTGAAAAGAAAACGTGAAAACAACATTAATTATATGTTTTGCATTCACTCATGAAATCTATATAAAAGAGAAAATACTTTTTGACATGAAAATTTTTGACATGAGCAATATTTGACATGTTTTGAAATGTGAAAAAGAGTGAATATGATATTTGAGATTTTTATTCATGTAATATAAAATGTTTTGAATATGTTTTTGATCATTTGAAAATGATATGAATGTATTTTGCATATGATTTGATATGATATGAATATGAAAAATCTTTGGCATACTTATCTGTTATTATTTTGATTCTGAATATGGTTCTGATATGATGATACTGGTTCACATGATATGTTTGGTACCAACATGATATAATATGAGTGCAACCACTTTGAAAACAAAGTGGTCTTTTATGTGTTATTTCCTATGTGCACACTCGGGACTTCGAGAGTGAAAAAGAAAAAGTTTCACAATATGATACTGTTTGATTTGGCCACCAAGGATAGCACAACCCTATCATGGGGGTTAAACGTGGTATATGATATGATACGATATGATATGATATAATAAGATGAGAATGTTCATTTATGTTATGCCAAAGTGTTTTTGAATATGAAATATTGTTTTTTTTTTAATATGAAAAGACTGAAATGTTGCTCTATTTTTCTTCATGATATCATATTTTGATATTTGCATATGAAAATGAAATGATTCTGCATCTTGCATATGAAACTTTGTGAAATGCTCATGTTATACACATTAGTATATGTGCTTCGTTTACTGAGTTGTTAATAACTCACTCCCTAATCTCCAAATATTTTTTAGATAATGTGGATGGTTTAGTTGAGGATCAGGAATAGAAATTGTGAGCAAGACTAAGCTGAGGATAAGGTGTTGGATACCTTAGGGTACTGTTAATAGAAGAATTTTCTGTTGTCCCTTATATATATTATTGTCTTTGGGTTTAGTAAGACCTAAGTATTTATCAGATATTTTATTGAGACTGATAGAAAATTGTGGACCCTTGATTTATGTTATTTCATGGTAATGACTATATGGATATTATTATGCGTTTATTTAGAAAATATGATATTATTTATTTTTTTCGAAGTCTTTGAAGATTTCAAATGTGTTGGGAGACAAGTTTATAAGTGACATGTAGTAATTCTCTAACCCATCTGGGTATGGGTTGTGAAGCCCCCAAATTCTGTTTGGGATCGGACGGACATTTGAAGCGTCGAGACATGCAACACAAGGTTACCTGCCCCCGTTCATGACATATAAGATGCAATGTTCCTAACATGCATCTAACATTATGCAACATTATGCAATATTTGCAACATTATGCAATACCTGCCCCCATGTATTCTACACGTCACAATTGCTGTGACCCCATATTTCGTGTACCACCAATGTTGTGGACCCCACAAAACTGAATGTACTCAAGATAAACGTGACTAGAATATGAAAGGACTGAAACCCTAACGTAACATAACGTGACTTGAACATAACTTGAAATACATGACCAACTTGAGATAGAAACATTTCGTAACAAGGCAAAATATATAATAGACAAAATATTTAACATGACATACTTGCAACAGTGAATATTACATGACTTGACATACATGTAATAGATGACATACTTAGCATGACGTACTTGTAAGGTACAGTAATACATGACATAATATATTATATAACAGATAAAAATTGATGACAAAATAAATTCTGTATAATAGACAATTACGTGATAACTTGACATGGCATGACATATATGATAATACAAATACATACACTGTAGTTCCTTTACTTAGCACACATACACAGTAGACTGCTAGTAAGTTAAAAGCTAACTTACCTCGATCTCCGCGTTTCTTATAAAACCTTAAGCGCGATCACAAGAAACCGTAATTAATGATTCTAAAAGTTAGCACTAAATCATTAATAAATTGAAATATGAAAAATACTAACTTAAAGAGTAAAATTTCCATTTTACTCTCTACATGTAGGAAAATGACCGTTTTACCCATAACTTAAGGATTTTGCATACTAACTCCAAAAGTCACCAAAATTTACATGCCTCATGTAAATTTTATCCTCAATTTAAATATAAATTTAGAAAAATTTAAAACTAATCACAACTATTAAAACTTCATAGGGCCGAAATTTCCATATGCTATTTCTATTGATTGTTGTTTCCAACTTGTTTTGATCAACCTTTTGATTTATGACTTATAAATATGTGATCTTCAAACCAAACCATCACATGGTTTAAAAATATATCCTAAAACATATATAAGCTTCTAATTCAAGATCACATGGTTAAAAATTAACCAAAACATAAATTTAGCCAAGAACATCCACAGTTTGGCTTATCTGAATATCTCTTTGCATAAAATTTCATATCTTTGAAACTAACATCAAATATCTTCAAAATAATAATATAACATGTATATAATATGCTTAGGATCCTCCAATAAAATTATCAAAGTTATTAGAATAGGTTTAGACCACCAAAGAGTTAAACTTTCTCAAAACAGATACTATTTTTCCTCTTCTAGTTTCTAAGTTTCTAAATCTAAGAAACTCTTTCATCAAAACCTTTAATCATGCAGAAAGCTTCAAACAATAGTCATATATACATGTTAACAATACTCCATAAAAATTTCGGACCAATATCTATCCATTAGCTTGGTCAAAAACTCCAAACTATAACATATTCTCCAGTTTATCTCCCAGAATGACCTTTCTCTAGTTTACATAATATTTGACTGACCAAATGATTTTAAAATGGGATAAATAAGATATCCACGTAAACTAGACTAAAAAAAGAACAACTTATATGAAGGGGCCTTTATGATAAAATACTTACAAAAACTTTGAAATGGTCGTGCAAAAGAACTCCTAAAAACTGTCTGAGAGAGAGTGTTTGATATTTTTTTAATGGAAAGTGTAAATGAAGATAATTTCGTGGGGAGGGGTGACTGAAGATACTTATGGATGAGATATGGAAGAGATGAGGCTGGAGTGAGAGTTAACTGTAGGACTCTCTTACCCGAAGTGAGAGTTAAGTGTGTGACTCTCTTACCTGTAGTGAGAGTTAAGTGTAGGACTCTCTTATCCAATAATATCTACGAAATTAGTTTAAAATATTTTTATCCAATAATATTCACAAAATTAGTTTAAAATATTTTTATCTAATAATATCTACAAAAATTAGCTCAAGATATTTTTATCCAATAATATCTACAGTTTTAAACAGACGTTTCGTCCGAAAATATGAAAAAGTATTATTGCGCTATAAGATCTTAAATAACCCTCCGAGTCTAATGGCACAAACCATAATATATTTTGACACTTATAACTATCTCCAATAATCAAAAACACACTTCGGATACCATAGTCAATAATAACACTAACTATGTAGTTAGATTAAAACCTATATGATTAATGGATTCGTGAAAACTTATGGGGTCTTCACGAGGTTTCTAAAGCTAATAGAAATTTCACAATTAAATTTCTAGCGGGCTGTTACACGGGTTGTTACACTTTCTCTCTCTCTAATTCTTTCTATTACACATTTTTGCTCTCTATTTCTTGTATGACAAGTTTGGAGAAAATGGTGAGTCACTAAGTGTCAGCGCCGAAGCATAGAGAGATAGAAAGAAACTTGTTTAGAGTTTTGGTGATTAAATGGTGTAACATTGGAGATTGGATCGCCTTTTGGTGTAAAATTGGTATAATATATATATACACTCTTAGGCCCTGTTTGGTTCCTTGACTGCACTTAACTACACTGAGTGCAGTCCACTTTTGAAATCGTTCAACCATCCAAACATAAAGTTGAGCTGAGTCTGTGTAAAATTGAAGTGAGTATACTGAATCTCGATGTAACTCTACTGACAAAACACAGAGATTCCTAAATTCTCTTCTCTTTTGAAAATTTTTTTCCCTGTTAACTCCATCGCTTCCTCTCTCTTTCGTGTCTTCTTCTTCCCCAATCCATCTGTAACCAACAAAACCCTTTTCCCAAAAATTGCACAAGAGTTCAAGCAGCTTCACGTGGCGAACGAAATTACACACATCTAAGGAACCCAATTAAAATTTGGAAGCAGATTTCAACAACAATTGTCTCCGATCGTCCCCTACAGTCGACAGTTTCAACAGGAGATAAGGGCTAACGACAACGATACTGTGTCAAGGGAAAACAACCCACCATCAACCCCAATTAAAATCTACAACCCTCATGCTCCAACAGTGCCTGAAGATAGCTAATCTATAATTTTCATCTAAACTATTGCAGCCCTTTGGATTCTACAATCGACATGGTAAATGAATAGAACGTGCACATAAGGTTTTTTTTTTTTTTTTTGTTCCTTTGGTCAAATTGATCCTCTGCCATCTGCACTCAACTTTATTTCCAATCTCTCTTTTCGTTGAGCGTCATCTCTGTAGGGGTGGACTTGAAAAGTATTTGGTACTTCTTTGCTGTCGTGTTTCCTATATAAGTTTACCATGCCAAAATGTAGATGCTCCACCACAATCTTACTACAGAAGCAGAGCTCCTCCATAGTCAAGCATTGGCACCAAACTCTTATCATCAAGAATTTCACCTTCAATGTTTCATAACAATTTTGTCAAACGTGTGGAGTGCTTTTTTCTTAACTAGAATTGTTTGTGCTTTGGCGTTAGTGCATTTGACTATAGAGCACTCAAAGGGTGAATTCTGTCTAAGGTAGGTTGTACAATTAGCATAGAGAGAATTTTTTGTTTGTTGGCTTTTCATATATGCATATTGTTATTGAACCAGGTAGTGGTGGTGATGATTATATTGAGTTTGAGGATGCAAATATTGATAAGATATTGGGTTTGGGAATAACTTCTGTATGGATGTTATGATTATCCTTAGTTTTTTAGAGCTATTATTTGTGACAGTATTACATAATTTTGAATAGCACTTTAAAGTTTGGGTTTTCAGGCAATGAATCGATTGTATTCCATATAAAACCTATTGTTACTAATGAATGGCTATAATGTCTTACCTCTTTTGCTATTGATGTTGATGCTCTTTTGCATTTTTTGATTTGAACAATATTGATGTTGATTCCGCTTGTATTCCCTTGTCATATGTGGTTCTTTTGGTAGACATGTTCATAGAGTATAGACTGTTCACCAACCTAACCCGACCTGAAAACACCAATTTCTGACCCTACCCGAATCTATTCCATACCAATGACCCGTTAACCAATTACCTGATACTTTTTTTTGGGTTGGGGCGGGGGAGATTTCTCTCAATATCCCAGTTCCAAATCACAATCAAACCCACGATAATCATCTTAAAATCAAAATTGGATGGAACTCGGATACCAAATATGATGATAGTAGAGAAAAGCAAAAAGATTGACTAGACCCAGAAGAAAAACCCAAAAAGATTTGACAAGATTCTGCACCAACGCCTCCATAACAATTATGGACAAGGAGAATGAAGCATCCATACATTTAGTACCAGCCTCTGAACCCACAAATCGCTCGCAAAAACTGAGATTAACCAATGACCTCCTAAGCAGTGAGAACCATAGCCGCACCGGCCTCCTTGATCTTCTTCTCGGCGAACAAAGCTTGTCGATTTTGATGATTGGGTAGTAGAACTTGTTACATAGCTTGTGTAAATACCTCATGCCGACCTTGAGAAAGTACCCAGGATGGTACTTGTCGAAGAGGATGCGGTGGTGGTGCATCCCTCCGACATTTCCCCTACCTTCCAGGTGCTTCCTGTACTTACTGATATGACCGTACCCATCACTGACGTGCTTGCGCTTCTTCCGATTCTTCTTGAAATGGATCTTCATGCTCTTGCTTCTCCCCCTCTCATAGCCTCACTCAGTTGGGTTAGGATTTCAAGGGAGACTGCCATGAAATTGAAATCTGTATAGGTTAAAATCAGATAACGGGTAATACCCATTTTCTAATTTTAACTGTAAACGAGTTGGGTTCTCGAATCGGGTTAATTCCAAAAACGGGTCGAGTCTTCGAGCTTTTTGTTCAGGCCTAAATACAGTCATAACATTCAGATGGGAATTATTATATTGGTGGTCTTGATCCTGTTTTTGGTATACTGGTGGTCTTGAGCTTGTTTTCGGTATACTTCAACCCGTCTCTCCCTTTTGGTACAGTTTCTTTAATATAGGCATATCAATATCTTCTCAATAGGCATATAGGCATATCAATTTGGGGTGGCCTTGAGCTTGTATATCGACTTTTCATATAGGCATTTCACTATCTTCTCAATATATGCATATGGGCATATAGTTATGCTGTGCTTGAATGACTCCAGCGATATATATAATATATATGCATTTTTTTAGGTCATAGCAGTCTGCATGTGGTAGAAGTACAAGCACGGTTTTGTGTTGTTTATGAGGAATGGAGTGGAATTTTCAATTATCTCAAAGCTAGCTATGAATAACATTGCATATAAAGCAAAAATAAGCAGTAGAATGGCTTACTTCTACAAAAACAACTTTTTTTGGTTGGACAACCCTTTGATGCGATGCACCTATTATAGCTCCTGCAAAAAATTGCAGGGGAGAAAATGAAATAAATTAAAATAAGTCTTCTGGGTTGTTAACAAATATTTCATTTTTATTTTTAGTATTTACATTACAAACTTACTGTAAAAGTCTTATTTCATATCACTACTTTGTTCATTAGGTCATCTAGAGCATGTTCTGCTCCAATCAAAATTTTATCTTCTTGCATGCATTTCCTTTATAGTATTTACATTACAAAAAAGTTGTAAAAGAATTGCTATTTACCTTATATCTAAAGTAATGTTTACCGAATTAATATTTTGGTATTTGTTAGCTAGTCATTTTTGGCAACCGACAATAAAATCTGCAACTATATTTTCTATTGAATTACTTTCCTAATTGTTATGTATTAAAAGCTAGAGCCATGCCAAATTACTTTCCTAATTTCTATGTATTAAAATCTGCAGCCATATTTTCTATGCTCATCCGATAGCTCCTCATACAAGGTATTAAATATTTTAGTATAAATATATTATAAAGTTATCTTATATTTTTAGTAGGCCTCGATTCCTTGTATGATATATTACATGCATTTGACTCATAAACAAAAATAACATATGACATGTATTTAATTAGTGAATTCCTATATTTCTACACATTGCATGTACCATGCCTATGATGCATAGCTTGACTTATTAATATGGCTTTAAGTACATTATTTATTGTTTGCATTGTCTATTCTTTGTGTTATCATTATTGCCCATTAGCAGTATACCATGGATGACGTAGAGGTTCTACGTGATCGTGACTTGTGGGCTGGTGGGTTTGAGGATAAGCTGGTTGACATGTTGTACCAAGAAATATTGGAAGGTAAATTGATGGGGTCCAAAATAACAAATCGTGACTGTGTCCGACTAGTTGAGCGCCTCAATGACCTGCATATTAAGCAGGCTGATTCATCACAAGTGAAGGGAAAAACTACCCGTCTTAAGAAAATACAACGCCAATTTACAAATTTAATGGGTCAAAAGGGCATGGGTTGGAACCCCATCACAAAAACTGTAATTGGTTCGGATGAACATTGGGCAAATGCGATCCGGGTAACCTTCATTTTCTTTTGATCTAATTGATGTATTTTTAATTTATTGTTTTATCTAATCAATTTATGGCTCATTATTGCCCATTAAATGCATGTTACTTTTATAATCAACTTGTTTAATTATTTTCACCATTTCTTAGGTCTGATCCAAGTGGAAAGAGTTCAAGAACAGTGGTTGTGCCAACTACGACGTCCTCTACACGATTTTTGATCAGGTGGTCGCAACATGGGTGTTGCATTTTGTCTCAACGCAGGAACCCCCCTCTAGAGAGGAGGAGCAGCGGCTGGAGGATGAATTGAGGGCCCGAGGTCTTGTGTTTGGCACTGGCTCTGGATTAGACTCGACCATTGATCTAGATGACATCAAGATCACTCTCGAAACGTAAGGAGGGGTGCCGCAGCGGATGAATCTTCGACGACGACGTAGGGACTTAACTGAACCATCAATCTCACCAGCTCTGGCTAATGCCTTGAAAACAATTGCCGCTGGTTCTAAAGCACGGGCAGAGTTGGATGCAAAGATGTTTGATCTATGCAGTTCAAAGCGTAGTAGAGGCGAGGGTTCAAATACTGCGTCTGATGTAGGCTATAACAGTGTTACACAATGTATGCAGTTTTTGCATGATATCACCCTTCCCCTACCTTTGGACGTTCAACTTGCAGTAGCAAAATATTTTTTGGATCCTAATATGATCAATGTCTTCCAGACCATGACTCCAGAGTTGAGATTGCACTAGGTCTGGTCGCTACGCTGACCACACATATTAGGCTTATTTTGGATTTACAGAATTATCTGGCACTTTATTTTACTTTTATTTTATCTAGAACTTTATTAGTTGTATGTTGATTTCTAAGAATCTTATTTTGTATGGACTAATTTAAGTTCAAACATTGGCGTGGTTTTTTCTTTAAAAGTACTAGCTAAGTTCATACAAAAATGAGTTCCTTTTATTCCTAGTATTACAAATACTTAAAATTTCTAAATATTTATTTACCACATATTTTTAAAAGCATAGCATGGACAATGATAACTGGTAGAATGATGAGATAAATACCGAGGATAACGAGGCGAGCGAAGAGGGCTCTAGTAATAATGTGTCAAATACATTTGACAAAAATAGATGGGTGGAATGGAATGCATGAAGAAGTTGTAACGATGGTACGCAAGAAGATGTGGCCTTTCTGAACGTCGTATGCCTAGGCCACAACATAACATTGGCTTGCGTGGAAGGGAGTACATCATCACAGTCTTAAATGGACATCCTGATAACTGTTACAAGATGTTTCGAATGGAGGTATATGTGTAACAGCCCGCTAGAAATTCAATTAAGGAATTTCTATTGACTTTAGGAATCTCGTGAAAACTCTGTAAGTTTACACGAATCGACTAATCGCATAAATTTTAGCCTGTCAACATAGTTAGTGTTATCACTCACTATGAAGCTAGAAATGCGATTTTAATTATTTGAGATAGTTAAAAGTGTCAGAATAGATTATAGTCTACACCACTAGGCTTAATTAAATATTTAGAATTTTTCAGTACTAAGTTTATTACGTTTATTTTTGGAGTGAATAGTAACCTCGGTAAATGTACTGAGCGCAGTGTTTTCAAAATCATAGTGTGAAATGTCCAAATTAGGATAGCGATATTTTATTTGGACACTTGGCAAGATCTTAACCACACATAATGAATAGTATTAGATACTTGGCACAAAGAGAAACCATTAGATGGAATTGTGAAGGAAATCAAGGTGTGAGATCATGACACCTAAGCAAAATACACATTTGGAAAATATCTTAAGAATAGAGATTTAAAATACACATAGAAAGATTTTAGCCACCTTACTCTTCCAAGTCTACTCCACATTTGGAAAATATATTGAGCTGATTTTTATAGATATTATTGGATAGAATATTTTGAGATAATATTTTATAGATATTTTGGGTAGGAGAAAACCACACTCAACTCTTAACTCCAGCCTTATCATCTCCCTTATCTCTTCCATAAGCATCTCCAGCCATCACCCACGAACTTATCTTCATTTACACGTTTCTTTAAAAGAATATCAAACATTCTCTCTCGGACAGCTTTTAGGAGTTCTTTTGCATGCCCATTTCGAAGCTGTTGTAAGTGTTTTATCATAAAGTCTCCTTCATATAAGTTGTTCCTTTTTGAGTCTAGTTTACATGGATATCTTATTTGCCCCATTTGAAGATCATTTGGTCAGTCAAATATTGTGTAAACTATAGAAAGGTCATTCTGGGAGATAAACTGGAGAATATGTTATAGTTTGGAGTTTTTGACCAAGCTAATGGATAGACATTGGTCCGAAATTTTTATAGAGTATTGTTAACATGTATATATGACTATTGGTTGAGGATTTTTGCATGATTGAAGGTTTTGATGAAATATTTGCTTAGATTTAGAAACTTAGAAACTGGAAGAAGAAAAACAGTTTCTATTTTGAGAAAGTTTAACTCTTTGGTGGTCTAAACCTATTCTAATGACTTTGATAATTTTATTGGAGGATCCTAAGCATCTTATATACATGTTATATTATTATTTTGAAGATATTTGATGTTAGTTTCAAAGATATGAAATTTTATACAAAGAGATATTCAGATAAGCCAAAGTGTGGATGTTCTTGGCTAAATTTATGTTTTGGTTAATTTTTAACCATGTGATCTTGAATTAGAAGCTTATATATGTTTTAGGACATCTTTTTAAACCATGTGATGGTTTGGTTTGAAGATCACATATTTATAAGTCATAGATCAAAAGGTTGATCAAAACAAGTTAGAAACAAAAATCAATAGAAATAGCATATGAGAATTTCGGCCCTATGGAGTTTTAATAGTTGTGATTAGTTTTAAATTTTTCTAAATTGATATTTGAGTTGAGGATAAAATTTACATGAGGCATGTAAATTTTGGTGACTTTTGGAGTTAGTATGCAAAATCCTTAAGTTATGGGTAAAACGGTCATTTTCCTACATGTAGGAAGTAAAATGGAAATTTTACTCTTTAAGTTACTATTTTTCCATATTTCAAATTATTAGTGATTTAGTACTAACTTTTAGAATCACTAATTACAGTTCCTCGTGATCGCGCTTGAGGTTTTATAAGAAACGCGGAGATCGAGGTAAGTTAGCTTTTAACTTACTAGCAGTCTACTGTGTATGTGTGCTAAGTAAAAGAACTACAGTGTATGTATGTATGTTATCATATGTGTCATGCCATGTCAAGTTATCATGTAATTGTCTATTATACAGAATTTATTCTGTCATCAATTTTTATCTGTTACATAATATATTCTGTTATATATTACTGTACATTACAAGTACGTCATGCTAAGTATGTCATCCATTACATGTAAGTCAAGTCATGTAATATTCACTGTTGCAAGTATGTCATGTTAAATATGTTGTCTATTATATGTTATGCCATGTTACGAAATGTTTCTATCTCAAGTTGGTCATGTATTCTAAGTTATGTTCAAGTCACGTTATGTTACGTCAGGACTTCAGTCCTTTCGTATTCCAGTCACATTTCATCTTGAGTACATTATGATGTGTAGAATACATGGGGCCACAACAACTGTGGAGTATGTATTTACACGTAGAATACATGGGGCCACAACAACTGTGGAGTATGTATTTTTAATGTTAAGTCAAGTTTGTGTAGAATACATGGGGCCACAACAACTGTGGAGTATGTATTTAACTACAATTGTGATGCGTAAAATACATGGGGCCACAATAACTGTGGAGTATGTATTTTTCATGTTAAGTCAAGTTTGTGTAGAATACATGGGGCCACAACAACTGTGGAGTATGTATTTTTAATGTTAAGTCAAGTTTGTGTAGAATACATAGGGCCACAACAACTGTGGAGTATGTATTTACACGTAGAATACATGGGGCCACAACAACTGTGAAGTATGTATTTTTCATGTTAAGTCAAGTTTGTGTAGAATACATGGGGCCACAACAACTGTGGAGTATGTATTTTTAATGTTAAGCCAAGTTTGTGTAGAATACATGGGGCCACAACAACTGTGGAGTATGTATTTACACGTAAAATACATGGGGCCACAACAACTGTGGAGTATGTATTTTTCATGTTAATTCAAGTTTCAAAGCAAGTTTATGATAAGTCAAGTTCAGTTCATGTTTCAATTTAAGTTATGTCAATTATGCTATGTTGTACGCTAAGTTATTCTTTAATTACTTATGAATTTGATTATGCATTTATGCTTTTACTGTCATACATGCATCATTAATCTGTATGGAAGTTTTTTGTTAACTTGCTGAGATTTGTAATCAAATCTCACTGTGGTAGTCCCAACTACCATTCCCCCCGAATGGTAGATCTTGTTACAGGACCTGAAGGAAGATCAGGAGCTGACCAACTAGATACAGTCGACTGAACGACGGTGCGTCGTTAAGGTTAATATAGTAGTTAAATTACTACTTGTACGATGGAGTTGCATCTCCAGTACTTTTAGATCATAACTATTTTGGAATAGTTCTGTGATCTTAGTTATTCAATGTATCTTTATATATGAAGTATGTTTTAAGTATTTGGGATATTTTAATTTGGTGCATAGTATTGCTAAAGAAAAAAATTATCCGCTGCGAATATTGCATAATGTTAGATGCATGTTAGGATTATTGCATCTTATATGTCATGAACGGGGGCAGGTAACCTTGTGTTGCATGTCTCGACGCTTCAAATGTCCGTCCAATCCCAAACGGAATTTGGGGGCGTCATAATATGCATTTTGGGTCTTATGTGATCGGTTACGTAGAAATGTGGCCTTGCGTGATTCGATTCGAGATGTCACGGTTGAGGAAGCCTTAGGAATGTTTTGCTACACCATCGGATATGGAGTAGTTTAACGAAATTTAACTAATCTATTTCAACATTCGGTTGAAACCGTGAATCGAAATGTGTACGCAGTAATGTGTGCATTATGTTGCCTTGTGTGCCACGTGATTAAACCAAGTGAGACGATGGGGGTGATGCCTTATATTGAAGGAAATCCCATATATTATCCATGGTTCAAGGTAAATTTTGCTTACATTATCTACTTTCATAGATTAAAATACACTCTACAAATGATGTAATGTTTTCAATACACGATTTTTGAATTTATGCAAATTTAAAACAAAACCTGCAGAAATTTCATGGAGCAATGGATGAGGTCATGATCGACGCAGCTGTGCCGAGGTTCGTAACTAACACATATTTAAATTGGTATCAATAGCTTGCCTGGAATGTTTTGCATTTGTGATTTCAATATGAAATTTACATTCGTATACGCCGGGTGGGAGGGTATAGCCCATGATGCTTGCGTTTTAATTAATGCATTAAGGCGTCTGGAGAACAATTTTCCATAGTCTCAAGACAGTAATTTCTACACATTATTTAATTTGTACTTAAAAAGTTTGCGGTAATTTTATATACCATATTTATAAAAAGATTATTGTAATAATGAATTCTCAGGTTATTATTATTTGGTAGATTCTGCATTCTCTTGCACGAAGGGATATATGCCGCCGTATCCAAGGGTGAGGCACCATAGATCGTTACGTCATGGAAATCGTACATTCCAAAGATATAAAGATCTATTTAATTATCGGCATTCATCCATTCGGAATGTCATTGAATGAACTTTCGGTGTTTTGAAGAGGCGTTTTCGAATTTTAAAAAACATGCCTGAATACTGTCCAACTCAGCAACATTATATTATTATTGCATGTTATGCAATACATAACTTCATCCGGATTGTTATGCTTAATGATCAAACATTTCTAGCATTTAGCAATCCCGATGATTATCTAAAAATGAGTATGAATTAGGACAGCAATGAACAATCTCATGTTCCTGACATGTCGATTGCATTAGCATAGGTAATGGCTGCAACTAGAGATGCTATTGCACTACCTATGTGGGTGCATACTACTAGGTAACAAGGAAACACCTAATTGTTAGCATGGTGTTGCAATCTTTTTTTATAATTTCTGTTGAAAAAATTTACATACAAAATGTAAATTTCTAGCGTTTAGCAATCCCGATGATTATCTAGAAATGAGTCTGGATCAAGACAACAATGAACAATCTCATATTCCTGACGTGTCGACTACATCGACACAGGCAATGACTGCAACTAGAGATGCTAGTTGCACTACCTATGTGGGTGCTTACTATTGGGCAACAAGGAAATACCTAATTGCGAGCATGGTGTCGCACTCTTTTTTTATAATTTCTGTTGAAAAAATTTACATACAAAATGTAGTGGAAAATCAGTTTTTACATGCATTGACTCATTTAAATAATAAAGTGATATTATTTATTAATTTTGTTATTTTTAAATAATTTATAAAAACAAATTATATTTTATATAATCAAATAAAAATTAGGAAAGATAATGGTACTTTTTGTTACTCATTTAACTCAAATAATAAATAATAAATAATATATTATATAAAGTAAAAGTATAGAAAATAATGAAATAGTAATATGAAAAAACAAATGAAATGAAATGGATAAAAAAAAAATTAAAGAAAAAGTAATATGGAAAAAACTCGAAAGAAAAGGGAACTGTAAATATGTTTGCATGGTGAGAAAGAAAGTGTGACCTCTGGTAGTATTCCGAGTGGCTGCTTTATTCATGAAAAAAAAAAAACAACGACGATGGCTCTTTGCTATTTCGTGATGCAGTGTGTACGTGAATCACAACTCTTTTACTGTATTTGGTGTGTCAATTGAGAATATGTCGGTCAGCCACTGGTTAGATTACAAAGTATAAAATAGGGGAATTGCTTGTTCCACAGGTGGTCACCGACTATAGGATTTTATTTTATTTTTTATTTTTATTTTGTTTACTTAACTGTTAAGTATTTGTTTTTTTAATGAATTTATGATTTTTATTTTATTTTTTAAAATATTTAATGAATTTTAAAAAATATTTGAAAAAAAAATAGATAAAATTCTTTTGCCTATTCGGTGAAGGGTTTCGGTGCCCTCTTTATGTGGGAGCAGCACTGCCAATAAAATAATTAATAGTGAGGCTTACTTCTTTTACAATTTCTTATAAATATTTAAATTCATTTTAATATTTAAATATACTTAAATTTATATTGAGTGAATCCTATCAAACTCATTCAACTATCTCAATTCAACACTACTTATAAAAAACTCAACTTAACTCAATTCAGCTGAATATCCGACATATATAGATAAGAGATTTATGTAACTATAACAAAAGTCTACTGAGACACTTACGAACAAATTAGTTGAATTTAACCAAATGCAATTGTACCAAATTAACATTTAAAAAAAATTATATTCTGTAAAAATGGGGTAGTGTTTCTATCAGATCTCAACTAACATTTATGAGTTAATCTAATTATTAAAATTTTTTTCGATTTTTAAATAAAATTTAATAAATAATTCAATTATTTCAAATCTTAAATCTCCATTCAAACTAAAAGTCTTAAAAAGTAATTTTTTTTTCCCTGAAAAGTTTAGAAAAAGTGAAAGTTGGTCGTCGAGCTGTAGACACTACAAGAAAATATGCTTTTTCCAACATTTTTTAATTGTTGCAAAAAAATTCGCTGCAGATGGGTATTATACCTAGCGATTTTTACATCGTTTTAGATAAGCTTGCTATAATGAAAGGAAACGGAAACAAAATAAATTATAATTTTTATTGCAACGATTATGTGGATAATAGCAGCAACTATTGGCGCTGCTAATTAAAATTTTTTGTTGCAGCGCCTAGGAACGTTGGAACAAGTGAGGCGCCAAACACATCACCATTTCCCTTTATTTCCCCCCAAGTCTTTTCCCCCCAAACAGTACCTTTAGTCCCAAATCATTCCCCCCATTCCCCCGACCCAGCTTCTTCGGCAAAATCCCCTGCATTTTCCCCCAACCTATCTCCTGCAAATCCCCTGCATTTTCCCACTGATTATCGGCGCTTTGAAGCTAGATTTCACAACGCACACACGTGCACGTAGTTCTGTTCCTTTTTGGAGTCTTCATTTTCCCACCCCCTTCTCCATCCGGTTGGTGTTTCTCGACGGCTGTCATGTACATTTCAAGCAACGAAGACCTTATTGCGAGTTTGGGTGTTCAAGTGGCTCTATATTCGGCTGGGAACTCACGGTGTTGGGTTTATTTTCGGGAATCGACCGGCGTTGTGTTTTCAGGGACAAATTTTGAGACCTGAAGGTATAATGTTTTCTTCTCCCCTTAAGTCGCATAAAAGCTCCCCCTTCATGCATGTATTTATGTTGAAGTACCTTGCCTGATTGTTTGCACATTAATTAAATTTTTTTCACTGTCAATCCGATTCCTATCTTCTTCCTCTTGCACCAAGGGCTTCTGTTTGTTGTGTACAGGGTTGTCTAAGTTGTGGGTACGAGCATAATAGCAAATTCCGGACAACCTTTCTTGGAAAAACAGAGGCTTTTGTGGGTAACATGCATGACCTTTTTCCGTAGCGATTTTCGATATATATGTTAACAATTGCTTGTGAACGCTGGAAAGTATGGACACAGCATGAATTTTTCCGTGTATTTATTGGAAATGGAACATTGCTTGATGTTAATTGCTGGATGAAAATGGAGGGTGAGGCACCCTCTTCATCCATATCTGTTGTGGTTTTTATTTTTTTATTTCCTCTGTTTTATATATTGGGAACAATATTATTGATAATTTTGTAGTTTTTTGAGAAGAATAAAATGGGAAAATTGAATGGGATAGGAGTGTGAGATCCCTAAGACAATAGTAGTTCCCAGAAGGTCTATGGTCTGCCACTATATCTTTTTAAAAATCTTATTTATCTAACATATTCATCAGTACTTATATATGTAACTTTTAGACTGTGAGAATCTCAGATGGCACCGATATCCAACATACCCTAGTTAAAGAGCATTGACATCCGGTTTTGAACATTATGCAAGTCTCTAAATTTTAAGAAATCAACTTAACTTTTTGACAACAACTACATCTCCATCCCGTTCCTTATTTCCATGGAAAATTTTGGGGATGTGAACAGTATGCATGCCTTATATGTAGGGTATTATTGACATAAATAATTACTGATTAAATTTATGTTTTCTTTCATTAATTTAAATTTTTGATAGGACGACCGTGACGTAGTATTTCGATATTAATATGTAAGCATATAGTACAACAAATGAGTACTCCCAAGTATATTAATAATAGCAATAAAATATTATATGCCATGACATCTCCCTAAATGTTACCTACTAATTTTTTATAAACTTCAAAAAGAAATATATAGAAATTCTACGTATGTGGGTTGTAGCTTTATATTGTGCTCCACCACCACATGGTGGCTGGCGGCCTGTACATAGTTATATATATAATTGGTGTTAATTGTCAAGTAATATTGAACTTGATTGTCACATCACATATATATTAGTTAATTAGCAGCAGTACTCAGTCTGTTTGTTTTCTTCCCTATTTTTTTAAGATTTTAGTACTTTAATTTGATCATTACAGTCCTCAGCTAGCTCAATAAGTTTCATATCATAACAGTATAAGCCATGCAGTGAATTTGCTTCGTTTTACTTATCTTTTTAAGCAAGAACATGATGCTGTGGCCATGCATGGTTTAGGATGTATACAGCTCGTTGGTTAGTGTGTTTGAAAAAGGAAATAGTTGAGAATCATGTTTAAGAGGTTTTATGAAAAGTTTTGAGATGTTGTTTTTATTTTTATTTTGTTAAAATTTTAAGAATAATGCTATAAACTATAATATATATTATCCCACCATTATCATATTTATTAATGTGATAATGCTGTTTAATAGCTTTCAAATGATTAATTAATCCCTGTTTAAAAAATCCAATTAAATGGTGACATATCAGCCAAGGTGAGATTATTGTGAGATATGAATATATATAAAAATATATATATATATATATATATATATATATAGTGTAGTACTTTCTGGCACTATTATTCTTAGTAAATAATTGTTTTGGCTAGATTATCCTTCAAAAGTATTAAAATCACAGATAAAAGTCTAGTACTTCCAGTTTTCTAATTTTCCTAATTAATCTAGCTAGCGTGCTAAGCTATGATTTTTGTGTTATAAAAGTTAAAAATGCAAACTAACATTTTTCATGCTATTACTGTTGGAAGTCGGCATTTATTTTTTGGATTTGTTTGTTGGAATACTTTAAACATATTGCAATATAATTAATGCATGATGGATTAATTTCCACCATGCTGCTTGCTTTTCTTTTGACCTGATTCCACAGCTAGCCCGCCCTATGATCTCCATCTCATGTAGTGCCGTGTTGCCAATGCATTATTAATCAGATATGCATAATTGTGTAGAATCTAACTTATAATCTGGGATAAATATGAATCTATCAATATATTCTCTCATTGATAGATATGTACTGTTAAAGAAGTATCTTCTTCCATGTAATTGGTGTCTTCTTCCATTTAATAATCATTGATGTTATCTACTGTGCTTGGTAATCCGCTCAGTTTTCTGCTCATATTTGATTATTTTTTTGCTTCTCGTTTTTTCCAAATGTTTTGCTCATCTTATTAGAAATGAACTAGCCTCATGTAGCCTGTACCAAACCAGGCTCAGAGGAGACGTGGACGTGGCCCAGCTAAGTGCACTGAATTTGAAAAATTGCTGAAGCATGGAAAGGTGCTGTTGAAGATAAATAATAGAGAAACAGCACCATGCTGCTCAAATGCCAACATGTTTACAACACGATTAACATAGATAGTCAAACATCATTGTGACATGAGTTATGCAAGGTGGAGCGATATACCCCAAGCACATAAGGATGAGTTAATCGATCATGTTCGGGTAAGACTTTTGCACTTTAATGATGGTAGGTTTCAAGTGGTCGTAGTATAATTGATTAAACCAAACACATTTGATTATATATGCAGGGGGATTTTGAACTTGATTGGGAATTGGAGAACCATCGATTGACTGTAACGAAACAACTTCGGAAGCGATTTAATGCTTTCCACCATGAATTGCATAGGATATATTTATCATATGCCAGCCATGACGAAGCATTGGCTAACGGCACAGTTTTGGTCAGCCCCCTTGTTTGGGTGAAGCTATGTGGTAGATGGGGTAGCGAGGCCTTCAAGGTATGCATCAAGGGTGGGCAATACAAACTTATTATTTAGTTAGTTAATGTATCACGGCATTGATTGGATGTTACTCAATATATGTGTGAAAATTGTTTTAATTTAATGGTTATTTCATGGCAGAAATTATCTACTAAAAATCGGGAGAGTAGGAAGAGGCTGGTTATTTAACCACACAGCAGGTCGCAAATCCTTTGTGCGGATTCTTGAAGAGAAGGTACTAGGTTTAGGCTATTACACTTGCTTTACTTCTATTCCGTAGTAAATTATTTTCATATAGGGACAAAGCATCTTGTCCCTATTGAAACGTATAGCACTTATTTGTTATTCTAATAAATACCGAGATTAAGCTACCAATCCCGGTGTGGAAATATGTCGACGACTCTTTCCTGACTGTGTGTAATACCATGCCACATTCCACACACATTTGGTAGAGGGCTGAATCGGCGAATATGGTAGACTTCTTCAAGGAAACCCACTGGTCAAAGAAGAAAAATAACTTTTTAACACCAGCCACCGAAGACAAATATGTGAGTAAATTCGTAGAATTTCTGAATTTGCCTAACATAATTGCTTGTTATTATTATTTTTTGATTGTGCAAAAAAAATGCTAACTTAACTACACATTATTGTAGTTAATGGATTTATAATGTTGTATTTCAGAAGGACATGGTTTCGAAGTTGGATACTCTAGAACCAGAGCAACGAACTGAAGAAAGGATAGCGGGTGTCTTCAGAGAAGTACTTGGTCATAAACCAGGCTATGCAAGAGGATTGGGAGAGATGATAATCCCAGAGTCTACGAGACAACGCACATTGGCACCAGAGAAAGAGTACCTAGATTTGATTGAGAAACATAAGAACGAGGCTGAATCATCCAAGAGTGAGATGGAGGCAATGAAGGCAAACATGCAGCTTCTGTTGGAGAGACAAGCGGAAACTGACCGCTTATTGAGGGCTTTCTTCTCTGCTAACCCGACCCCGCTCAGTGAGTCTCAGCGAGAGACTCAATGAGTGGGGACATGTGAGAAGAGAATGGAAGGTTTTTTGTGGCTTTTTGGGTGCATTTTTTGTTGTGCCGATGGTGTTATATATTGACAAGATATATATATCCAATGGAAGGCTATATGTATATGTTTTGTGGGAGCAAGCTGGGTTGGGTCAAAACTATTTTTTGTGCCCTGTGAGATATCCTTAAATTTTCATATGCTCAGTTTGGGCAACCAACAATCCATGAGATTATGCAATGTGGTAATATCATAAAGGTAAACCTCTAAGCCACCATTATCTTTATAAATTTAAACATATTGTAGTTGCTAGCTAATAAGTCACTTACTACTTATTGAAGACTTTAAAAACTAATGGTAATATTTCTGTTGGGCTTGACAAACTCATGTACAGGATATGCATTTGACCAACCATTGAAAGGTTTGAATGGGACGGGGAATTTATTGCAATGCCATTGTATTATGATTGGCATGCTTGGATAAGTAGATTGGTAAGGTGTGGGCCTGTGTGATGAGTGCCAAAATAGAGGATGCCTGAACTGCAAACTACATCAAAAGAGGAAGCTGAATTTCAGGTGATGTCTTCATTCCTCGTCTTTTCTTCCACCCACTGATTATGCATCCAACACGTGCACAGATTTGGATGACTTATATTTAATTGACTGACCTTAGCTTTTAGGTGGCAGTGATTATAATTGTGTGGAAAACACTAGGATGATGGATTTTCGATATACGATAATTTCACGTATGAAACAAAAATGTATTTCCCTTCAAAGGTTCATGTAGGGTTAGTATTATGATTACTGCATTTATGCACCTATCTTAGAATGTTTTTCAGATTTTTGGGGAAAATTATGGAAGCACAATTGAGGAATTGTGTAGAACCTAACTTTTGCTTATAGGACTTATATGCGCAACGGATTTTACCAAAAGATACCTACGTTACAAGAATAAATGAAGGATAAATAAATAAACACCATGATAACATCATTAGTAATAGGCCACATCATTTGAGTTTAAAATGTTAAACCACATGTTGCTACATGTAATGGAAAGGAAAGGAAAAGTTTCATTTCTCAAACATCTACACTTGTTATTAGCCTCATGTATTGGTCTATGGTATGTTATGAATATACTAGAAAAGATTGCTGATCTAGTCCAAATAATCATTGATCTCAGGTCGATTCTTGTAGATGTCGATTATTGGGGCTGAACTTGGTGTTTTAAAGAAGTTCAGGTCATTGGGGAATTTATTGGGGTGGTTATTTACCCATGCTTATAATGCTGAAACCAAAGGAAGTTGTGCATATAAAATGGGTTGTTTTTATGGAATTTCTTCTCCGCTCAGTTACTAATTATGGTGTTTGATAGGACAAACACAACTAGATATTGTTGATAATTGGCATTTTCATAGTTGACATGATGGGTCTACTTGACATGATGGACATGATATAGTATTCTAGATATAGTTGACATGAATTGCTTTGATCTCAAATCAGCAATTCATCCAGAGAGAAAGAAATGACTGGAAGACATTTTTTTTTAAATGAAGTAGAAAATCATATTCGTTTTGAACCTCTGGTACAAGAGCAGCAGAAGGCCTTAAATAATATTCTTTCTGTGTTCTCTTTATCACTAGATTGTAGCCCATTAAGTGTTAAGCTTCCAGGATTTTCTTTGGTAGACCACTTGAAGGAACATTAAATATAACCATGTGCAAGAAAAAGAAATCAAAAGAGTTGGGATTCAGGAATAAATGGCAAGAAAAGTTAGTTTATCTAACATTTTTACCCTGCTACAGCCATATGCAAGTAAAACCTACCAAAATTCTACAAAAGACATACAAGAGAATGAGGATACCAAAATTAGGCCCATGCAGCCAGTGATTAGGTAATCTTCACGTTTGGTGTAGTTGAAATTGTTGATCTCTAGTATACAAGCTGCTGAGAAGACTCAATTACTTGTTTAAAGGACCTGTATGCAGCAGCTTAAAAGCCTCAATGTCCTGTTCAATCAATCCTCCTTCACCTCATGCATTAAATTCTTCAATCTCTAAACTCTATTGTCAGTTCAAGCATAACCCAATCTGTTTGGCCTTTTATTAATGAGTTTGAAATGTGTATATATATAGAGTCTGGATGTTTTTATTTTTGGTCTTAAATGCAAAGCAGAATTTCATGTTATGTTTGATATATATATTATATGCAGATAATGTATTCTATGTGTAACCCATGTAGAATACATTGGTGTACTGCTGTCAAAAGATCCAGACTTTGTTTCAAGTGGATATTTATCATATGCAGAGGCTGGGAATGCCAAAAGGCTGAAGCATGAAATTAATTTTGTACATTTGCAGCTGGATCTTTGATTGCAACAACTAACATTGAAGGGGTACGTAACCTATGGTGTCTCACATGGGGGGGTGCTGTAGATGTTCCAACGGCTCTCGGGGTAGAAGCTTCATGATCTCCAGTTCCATGAACACCTAAACCTGCTATATTGGGTTGTATTTATGGAGAGAACTTGAAATTTACACATGTATTTCCTGTTAGCTTGACTCCGAAACATAGTAGTTAAAATTCCCTTCAGTAATGCACCAAGCTAATGTATTGATTACTAAAAGATTGTAACAATGTTGTATTGGATTTCTGAATTTTTATTATATTGAAAATGTTATGGTTGTTAAAAGGCAAATATGCTTCTATCTTGGATTGTGGTCTGAGTTGGATTGAATTAGATACCAAACAGTACGTAAGAATTACGCACTGGGTATGTCTAAAAACAAGGTCATTCTCGGCGTTGAATGAGGCACTGGAAAAAAATTTTGGCTTAGGAATATTATTTGTAGCGTTTTACATCCCGCTGGGACTAATATGTTGGCTTCCCTATTATTAGATTTTGCAGCGTTACAAACGCTGCTAAAAAAGTATTCTCAATGTTATATTAAAACGCTATCAATAATAAACGAATATTTGCAGCGTTCTAATAGTCTTTTACAGCGTTTTATAGCATTGTTAATAAACTTATTTGCAGCGTAATTTTAAAACGCTATTGATAATGTACTGATAGTTGCAGCGTTGCTTGATAGCGCTGCAAATAATCCAGTTTATTTGCAGCAAATTTTGTGTTATTTGTGACATTGAAGCTACGCTGCAGAATGTTTTTCTCAGCGTTTTATGGCCACAGGCAGACTGATATTACCAGCATTTTTTTATTATTATTTGCAGCGTGAGAAAACGCTGTAAATAGTGGAATATTTGCAGCGTTTTTGGTCTATCGCTAGTTTAATTTATAAGTGAGTATACAAATGCGACTAACATTCGGCGTATCAAAAAACGCTGGAAATAATTATTCACAGCATTTTTTGAGGTTATTTGCGACTATTAGTGGCGTTGGAAAAGACGTATTTTCTTGCAGTGAGACGAGTTAAAAATGCATTAGCTAGGAAAACTTTTCTTTTTGGGGGTAGGGGCAGAATTATTGGTAATTAGAAATTAATTAGTTGCATTAGGAAATTAAACCGTTGTTCTATCCCAACAAATAAATGCAACAAATATCAAGATACTTGTAAAAGAAAATCGGAATGAAAAATAACAAAAAAAAACATATTACCTCTTGTCCTTATCTTTTCTCCCTCAAGAATCTCTTTTCTCTCACTTCTTTAAGCTCTCTCTCTATACAACACTCTCTCAAAGCCTTTGTCGCTCTCTCTCCCTCTCTCAAACTTCAATCTGAGGGAAAATGAAGTGAAATGATCGGTTTAATAATATGTGAATTTAAGTTCGAACGAATTTTTTAGCAGTTCGAACGCGAAAATTCAAAAAGACTGCTAATTTTTCCCACAATATTTTCCCGTTCGAACTAATAATATAAGCGTTCGAACAAAAAAATAGAATATTCTCCAGCATATACTGATAATTTGGCGCGATTTTTCCCTCCAAACAAAAAAAATTCGTTCGAACATACTTTATCTCTTTTCGAACTCTTTTATATTCGTTCGAATAGATAATTCTAGAAATATATAAATATACACATAATATTTTCAATATTATTATTAGTATTTGTAAAAAATATATACACTATATAATACTAAGTGTCACTAATAGCATAATACTAAGTTTCTTACCAATCTATAATATTAAGTATTACTAATAGTATAATATTTTATTTAGTATCACTTATAGTGTTATACTTATAATTAGTATCACTATAAGTATAATATTAAGTATCACTAATAGTATAATACTAAGTGATATTATAGTATAGATAGCATAAATATATGAAAACTAATAGTACTATAATATTTTATAATATATTCTAAGTACTTGGTTTATTACTAATATACAAACTAAATATATTAGATATATGTATTTTGTACTTATATTTAATGCAATGTTTTACTATATACTTAGTATATTATTTTATAATGCAATGCTTTACATATTACTATTTTATACTCATCTAATGCATAATATATATACTATTATATATATACTAGTTACTTACAATATATATAAGTAACTAATTAAATACTCTATACTATATAATATAGATATCTAATATATATTATATATATACTATATTATATATACTAGTCCAGAAATTTTTTATTAGTACTAATATTAGTATTATATACTAGTATTAGTAATATAAAACGTATTGTTTTACCTCTTGTACTTATATATATATATATATATAAATGAATTATTATATAATTCATTCGAACTTATACCATTTTCGTTCGAACTTATACCCTTTTCGTTCGAACGAAATTATGTTATATATGCCGCAATACAGTTTCTTCTCTGACCCCATTTTGTTGTTTTGGGGCTAAATGACACAAAAGTAATCGATAGAAATGATGGAGCTTTACTCCTAAATCATTTCTACCAATTAAAATTTTGGATTATGGTGAAAAACTAATTTGTAGATTCGGGACTGAGTCGACTCAACCATGTTTGTTTGGCTTAGTTCCGTTCGAATGAGCCTAAATTCCATTCGAATGAAATTCAAGACCATTCGAATAGAATTTATTGTCATTCGAATGGAATAGAAGTTCATTCGAATGGACTTTAACGTCATTCGAATGAAATTTTCGGCCATTCGAATTGAATTTTAATGATTCGAGCTAAAGATAATATTTGGCAGCCCTTATTGTTATTTATATTGAGGGAATTCATTCAGTCCATCATGGAAAAGTTAAAGGACCTGGAAGGATGCTTACATACCTTACACGAGGATTTTGATTTACTTAATAAATAGATATTGTTAGTTATTATTTTACTATTTTTATGTTGTATAGAACGTCTAACTCTTTTTGTGATGTAATTAATGTATGGTTTTTATTTTTAGTATTTGCTAGCCTCTTTATTATTAATTATATTTTCTTCTCATTACATTTAATGTTCACGATAATTAAAAAAAGGACAATATCTTTAAAATAATATTTATTTAACTAAAATGTTTTTAAATTAATTATTACATATTTTTTATATTTTTTAATATAAAAAATATGTATTATTACAATTTTAACAATATATCTTTTCAATTAAATAATACCGTTCAAACAAGGTAATACTCATTCAAACCAATTATTTTATATTTGAACAGATTAATTATCTGTTCGAATTAAATTTTATTAGTTCGAACGGTTAAGATTTTTGGAGATGATCTAATTCGTCCTAAAATCTCCGGTTCGAACTAATATGTATTAGTTCGAATGGATTTATAAGGTACTCCATATTTTGAGACGAAATTTAAATTTCGTTTCGAAAAGTATTTTTAGGGATGAAATTTATTTCTTCCCTAACAAATTTCGTCTCTAAAAATTAAATTTCTTATAGTGAGTTGGCCATCAAGCTGTAGACGAGTTAGAATGGATTAGCATGGAAAACTTTTCTTTTTGGGGATGGAGGAAGAATTATTGGGAATTAAAAATTAATTAGTTGCATTAGAAAATTAAACGCACTACAAGAAAAATAAATTTTTATTATTAATTTATTGTAACGAAAAAACTATTCATAACTAAAATACTTAATTTTAATTATAAATAATCTTTTCGTTAAAATAAATTAATTATAAAAATTCATTTTTCTTGTATTACTGACGTACGTACGGGTACACCTAATTGCTAAGACAAACATCATCTACACCCATCTTTATCTCTTGGTTACAATCAGCTTATTATTCATGTTAATTAAAATCTCAACAAATATATATATATATGTTTAATTATAATTAGTCTAATTTTTTTTCCCTTCTTAATGATCTATCATGTACGTCGTCGACTGATCATCTTCAAATATAAATTATATATATAAACGTGTAATATAATATACTCGTGCTTAATTACAAAATACACGACATGCGCTAATAAATATGTACGTAGGAATCATCTCCTGATTTTCACTTGAAATTAATGGACAAAACACTCGATAAATATTTTAGTCATTTGATCACTAGTCAACTTACATGCATGAGTATGTGAAACATGATGCATTAGTCCTTGAAATATCCATAAAAGACTTTAATTTACTTCGTCAAACAAACTGCTGCTGACATCCACTTAATTAAATTTCCAGAATCTATCTCTATTCAACCATGCATAGAACATTAATCTTCTCCCATGAAAAAACGCCATCAAGTGTGTGTGTATATATATATATATATTTATGTATGTATGTATGTATCAGTACTATCTTATTATATATTAAAAATAAAATTTAGTGTCATATATAAATCCACATGAATCAACCCATTTCTCTTTTTTGAGTACTTATTGCAGATTATATCTATCTATAATAATAAGCGTCTATCGCGCTTCTACAGGAATAAACAGGAATGAGCAGTGAATTGTTGCGTTCTGTTTTTTTTCTTCCGTTTTTATTGCATAGTTACTTTTTTAACCTTTTGTTTTCTTCCTTTGTGTCCGTTTATACAAGGATTTTTTGGTCTTTAGTAACTGTGTCAGGGTTGGCTGCTTTATATTTTTCTTTCTACTTTTCTATTTTTCTCGATTCTTCTTCTCTTTGTCTCTCTCTTCTCTCATATCTCTCTCTCTCTCTCTCTCTCTCTGAAGCTCACGAACCCAGCTCTCTGCCAAAGCTTCAAGATCCACTCCACCCCACCGAAAAGTCTGAACTTTTTACTAACCAGAAGATTACTCACCTGCAAAAGGATGTTTTTGAAGCTAAGGGAAACGAGTTTTGGCCGTGGGTGGTGGTGGAAATGGCGGTCGAAGGCCAAAAAGGGGCTGAACGGAGTTGAGCTCGTGGGAGCTGCTCCGGCAACGGATCGAGGCCAGAAATGGGTGGTTTTGGTCGGCAAGAGGTAGGGGAAGAAGCTGTGAAGAGATGGTGGCCGGAGGTGGTGCGACGGCGCCGGAATCGGTGAAAAACCGTATGGCTTGGAGGAGCTCGTGGTGGCTAACGGTGGCTCAGATGGAGGTGAAACTTGGTGGGGATCTTCACCGGTGAGAGGGGAAGAAAACTGGATGGGTGGTGTAGGCCACGCCACCGGAGAGCGGCGGTTCTGGGCTGCGAAAGCAACCGGCGACGGGAGAAAAAACAGGCAGGTGCCGTGACTTCCAGGGGCTCGTGGCGGCTAATGGCTGGTCCGATGGCTCTGAAAATTTGTGGGGATGATCTCTGGTAGGAGGGTAAGAGAATGGTGGGGGTGGTGTATGACACAGCCTCCGGAAGGCGGCGGTTTTGGGCTGCGAAAGCAACCGGCGACAGGGGAGAAAAAACAGGCAGGTGCCGTGACTTCCAGGGGCTCGTGGCGACTAACGGCTGGTCCGATGGCTTTGAAAATTGGTGGGGATGATCTCTGGTAGAAGGGGAAGAGAATGGTAGGGGTGGTGTATAACACAGCCTCCGGACGGCGGCGCACCGGGCGGTCAAAGGGGCGACGATGAAATGGACCCGTATGGCTTGGAGGAGCTCGTGGTGGCTAACGGTGGCTCGGATGGAGGTGAAACTTGGTGGAGATCTTCACCGGTGAGAGGGGAAGAAAACTGGGTGGGTGGTGTAAGCCACGCCGCCGGAGAGCGGCGGTTCTGGGCTGCGAAAGCAACCGGCGACGGGAGAAAAAACAGGCAGGTGCCGTGACTTCCAGGGGCTCGTGGCGGCTAACGGCTGGTCCGATGGCTCTGAAAATTGGTGGGGATGATCTCTGGTAGGAGGGGAAGAGAATGGTGGGGGTGGTGTATAACACAGCCTCCGGAAGGCGGCGGTTCTAGGCTGCGAAAGCAACTCGCCGGAGGTTTTAGAGCCTTTCTTTTTCTTTTTCTTTTCAAGTCTTTTGTTTGCTTGTTCAAATTTCAGCAGCTAACTTTGACTTTGCTAGCTGGCTAGGGACAGCACATAAAACCGAAGACGGGTGGGTGGTGTGCCGTGTCTTCAAGAAGAAGAATTTTCAAAAAGCAGCAGAGAGTCCTATCAGCCATTCGATCACGATCAGATGTTCACTGAAACACTGTTAATTTCAACTACTTTTCCTAATGATCAGACCATTGATATAGACGATTTAACTTTTGACAAATTGGTCCTAAGGGAACTAAATAATTATAAAGAGGACAAGGAATAAGACTGCTGTCATTAGTTTTGTAAGTATCTTTCATTTAAAAATAAAAAAATAAAATTTATTATTAAAAAATTAATTTTATTTTAAAAAAAAAAGTGTCTGATCTTGGACATTTTATAAAACTATAAAATAAGATATATTTAAGAAAAAAATCGCAGGTGACGTGGTTGGATAATTGAACAAACAGTATACGTGACACTTTCAAATATAAATCCATGTTTTAAATACATTTTTTTAAAATAAAGGAATGCGGGACCAAGTATGTGAATTACACTGACTTTTGTGGAAATCGATGAATGAAGAAAAATAATTTAATAAAATCAATAGCCAATGGGATATCGCCAAGTAGAGGGGTCTTATCTTTGTGGGCTTGGTGGGCCAGCTTTTAGGTGGTGAATGAGGCCGATAATGCGCGTAAGATAATTGAACAAATAGTATACGTGGCACTTTCAAATATAAATTCATGTTTTAAATACATTTTTTTAAAATAAAGGAATGTGGGCCCAAGCATGTGAATTACACTGACTTTTGTGGAAATCGATGAATGAAGAAAAATAATTTAATAAAATCAATAGCCAATGGGATATCGCCAAGTAGGGGGGTCTTATTTTTGTGGGCTTGGTGGGCCAGCTTTTAGGTGGTGAATGGGGCCGATAATGCGCGTAAATCACATGGTGTGTTGGTGGTCGAGCCTTGCTTGTCTTATAGACAAAAATATTGAATTTAATATACTAAGGTGGATAGAAAGTTTTGCTATCCTTGTGCTGTTGCATGCTATGTCATAGATTTAAATAAAGAGGCTTTATATAAAACTTCTATATCTCAATCAATTATAACAATATTAATAATAAAAACACTGCATGTGTATTGCCATCTTCCACTAAATTTTGTCTTCTGTAATGAAAACAATGGTGTCAAGTAATTGGGCAAACATCATACAAATATGACTAAAGATATACAGTAATAGATTATAAGTCATCATGAATCCGCGAAAAGATTTGGTTGCAGCAGTAGTTTTGCAGGGTGATAAGACGTCTGGATGATTGAGGACAATAGAAAAGAAGAACGATGAAATATGTCTATGGTATAGTTTTTCTTTTCTTTTGTTTTCCGCACGCGTGTGGGTACGTGTTTTTTGAGAAATCTCTTTCTCTTTTTCGCAATATTTGACTTGCTTGATGATATGGCCAAGCTTTTGAAAGTTTTATTGTAATATATTGCCATTGTCCAAAACAGCTAAATGCGTGTCTTTCAAAAAGGAAAAAGAAAACTCTCCCTTGCGTCCAAAAGCTGAAAGGGGCCTCCATGTGCTGATGATCTTTTCATTATTAAACACTAATATTTACACTAATATTTACAAGATGATCTTGACAATTAATCATGATTATCTTGATTTTATCATTATAAACAATTTCATTGTTTATATGATCTTGTCCGTTCATACCATTAATTAATGGATAGGTGGAAGCTAATTAGTGATCTCATTTTACTAAATTTGTTCATATATACTGGTTTAAACCCGTATATGAACAAATATTTTTTTATTTTTTATTAAATATTTAGTATATGAATAATAAATAAAAAAAATTAAATTAATTTAAAAAAATAAATGTAAAAAAATTTAAAAAAGAATTTAAAAAATAAAAATATGAAATGCCAATACTGTAATTGAATGATTGATTAATAATGAACGAGTAGTCTAATGTATTAAATATGATGTTATATCATGTTAATGGTGTTGCGAGTAGAGTAGTTAATCTAGGGATCTAACGGGTCGAAGACATACTTAGTCGAGCATCCAAACAAGTCGTAATTTACCAAAAAAACAAAACCAAAAACCGCTTTAAGGACACCTGGTTTTCATTTGGTGGGAGAGACTTCTCAGCACAAATACATTGCATGTGGGTTTCCTTTGTGTGTATTATCACGTACACAAACCTTCCACATTCCTCTCACGAAATAAAACTGTTCTCCATTTACCCACCCCGACTCCTATCATTTCGCTCCTCACCTTCTCTTTCCTCTAACTTATTTTCTCTACTTTTTTTTGCCATATCTCATAGAATTTACATATGGGTTTCCGTTTTTGTTGATAAAGCTCTGTAAGAATAGATTTTGGCCGTTGTCTTCTTTGGTTTTCTCTTTTTTGCTCTGTTTGGAGGGTTTTCTGATGGAAAACGGTGCGGATTCGACCTCCTGGGATTTTTTCAGCTGTACCCATGTCTAACATCTTCGGTTTCAGTGGTAAACTCTCGATTGCTTTAAAAAAACATAAATGATATACTTTAAGTGTTCTTCTAAATAACATACTCAGTAAAGAATTCATCAAAATTAAACTGTTAACCTCTCTCTCTCTCTCTCAACAAAAACGGTGACCCTCTATTTTAGACCAGACAACTCTGATCCGTAAGATTTTTACAGGTCTTCTGTAGCTGTCAGGCGCCACAGCTATGATACTACATCGCTCTTCTGTATCTGTTAGGCGCCGCAGCTATGATGCTACATCTCTTGTCTCTTGTAGAGAGATGATTCACGAAAGATGTTATGAAGCAATAGAGTGATACTTTGTCATAATTTTCTCTATAAAAGAATTATTCAGCTCATCTTCTTTCGCATCTCATCTTCTTCACTTTTCTAAATTTAGTCTGTATTCTTACTCTGTAATCTCTTTCTGCTTTCTCACTTTGCAATGGCTCAGCAATCTTCCCATCACCAATATATGAGGTATTCTGCACCTCGTTCACCAATTGTTTCTGCTCGTTCACCAGTTGTTTCTGCTTCTTCTTCTTCCGTAGGTGCTATAATGCAATCCAATAATGATCTGACTAATAAGTCAGATAATGAAATTATCTACGAGCTTGTGAGTCTCGGTACCCGATACTCATCAACCATTGTCGCATATTCTCAGCGACTACAATCTAGGACTGGTGGGGTTGACAAACTCCACGAGAATATTTTTATCCTTCAGCGGCTTCTTATGGAGTCCAACATGAAGATAGAAGCAGTAAAGCGAGAGAACAGAGATTTAAAATCTTTGCTTAACTCTTCTTTTCGAGTGGCTACTCCTTTAGATAGGAAATGCATGCAGATTTTTGAAGAGCAAGAGCATTTAAAGATTGAGGCAAAGAGCCTTAAATTTCTGTAATTTTACTTTGTGATAATAAAATAATACTTCACAAATATTCATATTTGTGTTTCTATCTTCTGTTAGATCTTCTGTGTGTTCTATTTTATTTCTCCTTTAATAATGCACAATTTCTTACAAAACCGTGATATGAATCTGAAATACTAATTGTATTTAAGAGATGGTATTTTAGATCTAATAATTTCATTCATCTCCTCCATGAATGTTATCTAAATCCCAACTGAAGCTTCTCATTTTACAAATTTTGTTAGTTACAGTTCACTTGTAAAATCTTTACTTGTTATTTGGAAAAATTCCACGGGATCAAGATATCAACTATCATAACAGTGTTGCTGCTCTCCTTCTAAACAGGTTGATTCACATGAATAACATCAGTTGTTTCAGTATACTGAATGAGATGTACTTATTTCTTCTGTTCTTTATTTTAGGGCATTTCACCCCTCTCTTACTTGCTGTTGAGCAGTGCATAGCGGTGTTGCTGATTGCTGAACGTGTTGCTGATTACTATTATTTACTTTCATGGGAAAGTTTTGCATAGTTACTTTTTTAACCTTTTGTTTCCTTTCTTTGTGTCCGTTTATATAAGGATGTTTTAGTCTTTAGTGAGATTGTGTCAGTGATATTTTTTCAAAAGAATTTCAGACCACACAAAATCTTTCATTCTCGTCTTCGTATTCCTCCCAAGTTCTCTCTCTAAACTCAGACCCATCCTTATCTCGACGTTCCTTCCTTTATTATCTGTCTTTCTAATGCATTATTGATATGCCTGTGCTCGAGATCTGTGTGATATCTTCCAAAGTCATCACCAAATCTTGCACTTGTGTCTAAAACAAAGCAAATAATATATAAAACCAAATGAAAATAGGGTATGGGTATCCCAAGTGGGCAGCCCTAATTGAAATGATCTGCCATTTATTAAATGGATTCACGAAGTCTTTCCTCTTTTTCGTCTTTTATGTTTTTAATGAAAGGAGGTCAGGCTGCAGCGTTTTCAAAAACAAAAAGTCACTTCACAGACTAAGTGAAAAAAAAAACAAACTGTAACCTGTTGTATTTGGGACACGCTAAAAATATAGGTTGACAGTCTTATCCTAACACTCTTTTTTTGTCATTTTATTAAGATATAAGTTTATTTAAAATTACCTACTACTTAATTAATTAAATTAAATTTAAATTAAATTATGTCCGCTTAAAAAATTTACAGCAACAATACTTGCTAGAAATGATTGATTGAAACAAAAAAAAAAAAAAACAGGTTATGTACAGATGGATGACACTTTGAATTATGGAAGCTTGAGGCAGCTTCAAGATCACAATTGGATTGCTTGCCTTTTAGTGCGTGTTACATTTTTCCCTAAAATCTAATCCCATAAATTTCCATAAAAATTAAAATCCATCTACCAGGAGGGACTACAGACTGATGGTCCACTTGTTGAGAATTATTGACATTCGTATTAAGGCAATTAGGCCCAGCTTTATGACTGGAGACCAGAGACGTACAAGCTAAAGGGACAGCTGCTGAAGAAAAGGATTTTTTTTTTTTTTTCCCATGGAAAAGTTTTACATTTATAATTTGAGGCAAACGTCCATTGGACGTTTTAATTCTACTAGTAATATATATATATATATATATATCAGTAAGACAAAATTACAAAATTTCAAAATAACCTCTCTCTCTCTCTCTCTCTCTCTCTCTCTCTATATATATATATATATATAATTTTAGACATAAAAATGACTTGACTGTAAATAGTCTTTTTATTGCAATAAATTGATCACAAAAATTCATTTTTCTTGTACGTAGCTCGTGATGTAGTACTTCAAAGATATCTACATGCAAATTAATATTGGATACATAATGCATGTTTTATATATTAATAATAATTTATTGTACTTTAATGGTTATTAGAATATTATTATAAACGCATGCATGCAATATGCAAGTCTTCGTTTAGAATACCAAGTCAATATGCATGCCCTCCTACTTGTCTGATCAAATTAAATTCTTTGGACCCACACTTTGATATATCATTTCTTTTGATAATTGAGACTAGTCCGGCCGGTCTTTAATTTCAAGGGCCCCAATATTCCTGAATAAGTGATATGGCATATTATTTATTGGAAAATCCTGACCCTACTCCTACGGTTGATCATGATTCACGAACAAGCTAGCTAGCAGCGTTCTAGACACGGATTTGGAAGCTTGACTTTAGCTTATACGCGGTACGACCGATCGAAGACCAAAATCATCAAGACTCGAAAAGTGATGGGCAATTCACCGACATTGATTTGTAATTTAATTAGGAAGCTTCCAGAAAACGTTGCATGCTGGCTAACTTTTTTTTGACTTTTTCTATCAATACTGTCATAGGAAGTCTTTCATCAATGGTTAGTTTCCATCTATAAAACCGGCTAGGGGCTTTCTTTGGTCTTTAGTTCGTTTTCTTTGCATATAGAAGTCGTGTCTATTTTCTTGGCTCTTGGAGACGACAGACAATAGAATCGCCGCTAACATCATGAAGGTATTACTTGTAATCACATGATGATATTGATCATATTTTTCCTTCTTTAATTTTGGGATCATTTTATATATATATATATATATATACACACACATATTCTGACGACTTCTTTCTCAATGGACGTTAAATTTGCAGCAAAAGATTGTGGTGAAGGTGCAGATGACTTGTAAAAAATGTCACGCTGAGGCACTCAAGGTCGCAGCTGCTATAAAGGGTTAGTATAAGTACGATGCTTAATTCTCGCGTTCAAAAAAAAAAAAAACCTTTGAATATTAATGATAGTGCGTATTGATCTCCATATATATATATATATATATATATATAACTCATATTATTTCTTGGTAAAGATGTCAAAACCATAATATGTATATGTGCGCGCGCGCGCTTTGGAGTCTAGAATAAGATTATATATAAGTTATTTGCAATGCATGCAGGCGTGGAGTTTTTGGGCCTAGGAGCGGAGAAAGATAGAGTGGTGGTGATTGGGAATGATGTTGATGCTGTAAAGTTGGCTACAAGTCTGGGGAAGAAGATTGGGCCGACCCAGATTATCAGTGTAGAAGTGGTGAAACAAAGCTAACATCAAGACCATATATATACTAATTGCGTGCATGCCAACAGACACGTACGCACAGTCCACAGAGAGCTGAGAGATGCATGTTTCTTCTTGAGTTTTAGAAAGCTTTTTAATGCACATTAATTACTTTCGGCTGTATGTTTTCTTTATCATTGGGCAATACTTGATCAACCAGAGATGATTTGTTTAATACTGCTGAGAAATATTTTTTATATGATCTCTTTGTTCATATCTAATTTTTTGATCTCATCATTATATGAAAGCACTTGGGTATGCATGCATATAAATATATAAATATATATTCTATTATAATAAGTGGCTATCAAAATGTTACAATAACTTATTTTATTTTTCCGTTAAATCCATTTGTATTGTAATTAAGTTCGAAGCCAAGCCAACCACCGCTGCATATCCTCCTCCTACATGCAGCAACGCCACATGCAAGGCCACACGCAAGCCTTTGTTTTCATCTCACCAAAACAAAATAGTGTCAACCACTTGAACCAGCGCCTCATCCGTTGACCCATACTCATTCAACTCAAATAATAAATAATATATTATATGAAGTAAAAGTATAGAAAATAATGAAATAGTACTATGAAAAAATAAATTAAATGAAATGAAAAAAAAAATTAAAGAAAAAGTAGAATGAAAAAAACTCGAAAGAAAGGGAACTATAAATATGTTTGCATGGTGAGAAAGAGAGTGTGACCTCTGGTAGTATTCCACGTACGTGGCTGCTTTATTCAGGAAATAAAAAAAAAAACACGATGGCTCTTTGCTATTTCGTGATGCAGCGTGCACGGGAATCACAACTTTTTTACTGTATTTGGTGTGTCAATTGAGAATATATTAGGTGTATTTGCTGTATCTTTTTTTTACAATTTTTTTATAAATATTTAAACTCATTTTTATATTTAAATATACTTAAATTCATATTAAGTGAATCTTATCACCATTTTAACTCAACACTATTCACAAAAAATTTAACTAAATTTAATTCAGCTGAACATCCAAACGTAGCCTTAGACATATATAAATTAGGAATTTATGTAACTTTAACAAAAGTATACTGAGACACTTACGAATAAATTAGTTGAATTTAACCAACTGCAATTGTACCAAATTAACATTTAAAAAAAATTAAATTCTGTAAAATTGGGGTAGTGTTTTTCTGTCAGATCTCAACTAATATTTATGAGTTAATCTAATTATTAAAATTTTTTAAATTTTTAATTAAAATATAATAAATAATTTAATTATTTCAAATCTCTAACCTGCATTTTAGAAACTAAAAGTCTTATAAAGTAATATTATTATTTTTTTTTTCCTGAAAAGTTTAGAAAAAGCGAAAGTTGGCCATCGAGCTGTAGACGAGTTAGAATGGATTAGCTAGGAAAACTTCTCTTTTTGGCCGGGGAGGGAGGAAGAATTATTGGGAATTAAAAATTAATTAGTTGCATTAGGAAATTAAACGCACTACAAGAAAAATAAATTTTTGTGATTAATTTATTATAACGAAAAAATTATTCGTAACTAAAATACTTAATTTTAATTACAAATAATTTTTTCGTTGAAATAAATTAATTATAAAAATCTATTTTTCTTGTAGTACTGACGTCGTACAGGTACACCTAATTGCTAAGACAAACATCATCTACACCCATCTTTATCTTTTGGCTACAATCTGCTTATTATTCATGTTAATTAAAATCTCAACAAATATATATATATATATATATGTTTAATTATAATTTGTCTATTTTTTTCCCCTCTTAATGATCTATCTTTACGTCGTCGACTGATCTTCAAATATAAATGATATATATAAATATATATATATATTTATATATATAAACGTGTCATATAATATACTCGTACTTAATTACAAAATACACGACATGCGCTAATAAATATGTACGTAGGAATCATCTCCTAATTTTCACTTGAAATTAATGGATAAAACACTTGATATATATTTTAGTAGTCATTTGATCACTTGTCAACGTACATGCATGAGTACGTGAAACATGATGCATTAGTCCTTGAAATATCCATAAAAGACTTTAATTTACTTAGTCAAACAAGCTGCTGCTGACATCCACTTAATTAAATTTCCAGAATCTATCTCTATTCAACCATGCATAGAACGTCATTAATCTTCTCCCATGAAAAAACGCTATCAAGTGTGTGTGTATATATATGTATATATGTATGTATGTATGTATGTATGTATCAGTACTATCTTATTATATATTAAAAATAATATTTAGTGTCATATATAAATCCACATGAATCAAGTCAATCAACCCATTTCTTTTTTTAGTACTTATTTCATATTATCTAATATATATATATATATATATATATATATATATATATCAGTAAGACAAAATTACAAAATTTCAAAACAGCCTCTCTCTCTCATACATATATATATATATATATATATATATATATATATATATATATATAATTTTAGACATAAAAATGAATTGGCTACTAATAGTTTTTTTATTGCAATAAATTGATCATAAAAATTCATTTTTTTTGTACATAGCTCGTGACGTAGTACTTCAAAGATATCTACATGCAAATTAATATTGGATACATAATACATGTTTTATATATTAATAATAATTTATTGTACTTTAATGGTTGTTAGAATATTATTATAAACGCATGCATGCAATATGCAAGTCTTCGTTTAGAATACCAAGTCAATATGCATGCCCTACTACTTGTCTGATCAAATTAAATTCTTTGGACCCACACAGCTTTGATATATCATTTCTTTTGATAATTGAAACTAGTCCGGCCGGTCTTTAATTTCAAGGGCCCCAACATTCCTGAATAAGGGATATGGCATATTATTTATTGGAAAATCCTGATCCTACTCCTACGGTTGATCATGATTCATGAACAAGCTAGCTAGCAGCGTTCTAGACGCGGATTTGGATGCTTGGCTTTAGCTTATACGCGGTACGACCGATCGAAGACCAAAATCATCAAGACTCGAAAAGTGATGGGCAATTCACCGACATTCTGTAATTTAATTAGGAAGCTTCCAGGGAACGCTGCATGCTGGCTAACTTTTTTTGACTTTTTCTATCAATATTGCCATAGGAAGTCTTTCATCAATGGTTAGTTTCCATCTATAAATTAAACCGGCTAGGGGCTTTCTTTGGTCTTTAGTTCGTTTTCTTTGCATATAGAAGTCGTGTCTATTTTCTTGGCTCTTGGAGACGACAGACAATAGAATCGCCGCTAACATCATGAAGGTATTACTTGCAATCACATGATATGGATCGTATTTTTCCTTCTTTAATTTTGGGATCATTTTATATATAAATATACACACACATATTCTGACGACCTCTTTCTCAATGGACGTTAAATTTGCAGCAAAAGATTGTGGTGAAGGTGCAGATGACTTGTAAAAAATGTCACGCTGAGGCACTCAAGGTCGCAGCTACTATAAAGGGTTAGTATTAAGTACGATGCTTAATTCTCGCGTTCAAAAAAAAAAAAAACCTTTGAATATTAATGATAGTGCGTATTGATCTCCATATATATATATATATAACTCATATTCTTTCTTGGTAAAGATGTCAAAACCATAATATGTATATGTGCGCGCGCGCGCTTTGGAGTCTAGAATAAGATTATATATAAGTGATTTGCAATGCATGCAGGCGTGGAGTTTTTGGGCCTAGGAGCGGAGAAAGATAGAGTGGTGGTGATTGGGAATGATGCTGATGCTGTAAAGTTGGCTACAAGTCTGAGGAAGAAGATTGGGCCGACCCAGATTATCAGTGTAGAAGTGGTGAAACAAAGCTAACATCAATACCATATATATACTAATTGCGTGCATGCCAACAGACACGTACGCACAGTCCACAGAGAGCTGAGAGATGCATGTTTCTTCTTGAGTTTTAGAAAGCTTTTTAATGCACATTAATTACTTTCGGCTGTATGTTTTCTTTATGGGCAATACTTGATCAGCCAGAGATGATTTGTTTAATACTGCTGAGAAAGATTTTTTTTTATGATCTCTTCGTTCATATCTAATTTTCTGATCTCATCATTATATGAAAGCACTTGGGTATGCATGCATATAAATATATAAATATATATTTTATTATAATAAGTGGCTATCAAACTGTTACAATAACTTTTCTTATTTTTTCGTTAAATCCGTTTGTATTGTAATTAAGTCCAAAGCCAAGCCAACCACCGCTGCCTATCCTCCTCCTACATGCAGCAACGCCACATGCAAGGCCACACGCAAGCCTCTGTTTTACCTCACCAAAACAAAGTAGTGTCAACCACTTGAACCAGCCCCTCATCCGTTGACCCATACTCCTCAACTGTTGTTCTTCCTCTCAAAGCAATCCGCTGCCGCAATATTCATGTAAAAAGAATTAATACAAATATATAAACTACTAATCTGTTTAAAAAATATGCGTAGTTTGAACTTGCTCATCATTTTCTTAACTCATGTAGTTTGAAAGCTACATTCTCTCAGCCTTTTTTAGGAATCTAATGTCTTAGCAGTGGTGGAACAAGCAATTTTTTTTTAGAAAGGGTCGACTTTTTTTACCGTATGACATATTTATGTAAAATAAGAAAATATTAAAAATCATAAAAACATAACTACGTATAAAATTATCTCAATATTTGCTACATCTACATAGAAATAAAATAATAAAAACACAACTTAATATATATTCCAGATTTTTGACGATAATATTTTATAGAATAATTTTCATCAATTATTATTTTTGTAATGAAATATTTAGTACTTATTTTCGTAAAAACTATCAAATGATCTTTTAAAATGTTATTTTTTATTCTAGTATATAAAATAGTTTATCAAGTGTCATATAAAATTTTTCTCATGTTACATTAAGCATATAATGTTATAATTGAGACCTTAAATAAATTTCTTCTTACTCAATGAAGTTTAGAGGATAGAACTTTTCAACTATTTTCATATAGATTATTAATTTTAAATGAGTTTTCTTGTATTTTCATATTAAGAAATCTAATATTGTTTAACAAAAACTTTGAGATCCATATTAATAAGTTTATTATTTCTCTTAAATTTAGTTTTAATTTAATTTTGGTGAGGATACATCCCTAAAAATAGATAGTATTATATAGAATTATACAAAATTTTGAGACTATAGGAAAAAAAATATTGGAGAGGAGGATTTCTAAGTATATTGAAATTCTAAGAATTATAAATTTTTTGGGGGGCATTTTTTATATTTATAAAAGTATAAATAAAAATTAGCAGATGTTTTAAATTTTCAATAAACATTTTTTTCGTGGGGGGGGGGGGGGGGGGGGGGGAATGGCCAACCCTAAGGCATGCCTAGGTCCACCACTGAGTCTTGGGAGTGGTGAGAATTATATCTTGGCAGCCGGATAAGGTATAAGAAAAAGAATGCAAAATCTAGAATAGAATAGCAAGAGTTTTCCCATCTTGGTTCCTTGAGAAGTCACCTACTAGATGGTGGTCCTTATCAAGTTCTTTAATGAGGTTTAGTGAAAGATGAGGAAGAGGAAAAAGAAGATCATGAAGTTCAACCCAACGAGGACGGAGAAGAAGACAATGATGATGAAGAAGAACAAGCACATAGTTAGAATAAATTTTTTTGAATCTACACTAAATGTCTACTGCCAAAGTTTGGAAAAAACGAAAAGAAAATTTTATCCATACACATCGACGCTCAATGGAAGCCATTGGCCTCATGTTGTTTGTTCGAGGACAAAAGACATGGAGTCAACCAGAGAGCTTCCAAGAGAGAGAGAGAGAGAGAGAAGAGAGGAGAGAGGAAAAATAAAACTTTTTGTAAGTAGATCAATAAATCTGAAAAAATACTATGAAAAGGGAGATCATCAGAGCTTTCAATGGAGTCAAGTTAGAGTTTTTACTTTGGTTCTTAGCTCATTCTCAAGATGAAAAATGGAGGACCAAATAATGTTATAGGCGTGTAGAGAAAGGAACACAAGTGATTGCACTTCAAGGTTTTCCTTTTGGAAAGATGGAAACAAAACCTTGGATTCAAACTTGAAAACAAACCAAAAATGGGTAAAGAGATGTGAGCATGGCGTAGCTTGGAGCAAAAGAAAGCTTTCTCTCTTTATTGCTTATGGGCCAACAGGTTATGGGAATAGTACTTAGGAAGATTTTTATTTCATTAATTTTGGTGTTGCCGTTGACTTGGGGGATTAAAATGGCTTAAGTGACCTTTGAGACTCCTTCCCTTAGAAGCTAAAATGGATGATGAGGATTAAAATTTAGAAAGATATTTCCCTTACTTAACAAATCAAGGGTTGAGATTTAAAAGGGCTTTATACTTAAAATAAATAAAATAGCAAAACTAAGAGTAATGTTGTAAAATCATATAATTATACCCTTCCCTTATTTTAATAAGCCCATTTACACTACAACAATTTTGAGCTTTTGGGAAATCATCCCAAAAGTTCCAAATGAAAATCGTCCCAAAAGATAAGATATAGGGATGAAATTTTTATTTCATCCCAAAACTAGTCTGAATAATGAAACCATTTGAATGATATAGTTAGGGATGAAAAATATCGTCCCTAATCAAATAATTATTCATGGGTTGGGATTAAAAAAGGGCGGGTCAAGAGCAGAAAATTGAGTATCCGTTCGAACGGTTAGTCCATAATAGAATTATTATTCGCGGGTGAGAAAAAATCATAGGTATAGCGGGGGGAATTGAACAATCGTTCAAACACCCAAGTTCAGCGTTCGAATGCAAAGTATCTAATGAAATAATTATTTGTGGATGGAAAAAATTGGTAGTTTGAGTGCAACAAATTGATCTACCATTTAAACACCATCCTCTACTGTTCGAACATGTGGAAGACACGTTCAAACACTTTTTGACCATTTGAGTGGTAGATTTAAATAATAATCAATTACATAAAAAAATTAATATTAATACTCACCCATTAACTAATTATAAAAAAAACAAGATACTACATAATTAATTAAAATTACAAAACATTAAATTGTCCATACTAAAAAACAAAACATCAAATTAAATATTGTCCAAACTAAAAACAAAATAAAACATAAATAACAAATATAATAAAAGACTACATCCCAAAATACTTGAGGACATCCTCGCATGAAGCTACCTTTGTCTCTATTGTGTTAATCGAGTAAATATATTGTCCTAAGTCTGAGGCAAAAGATCAACATCAACAGCTAACTCCGACATGGTAGTAGTAATCTCTATAATCTTCGTACATTAACCAGATAAGGCAGTCTGGATCTCCGTGTGCACTCCAGTGACTATCTCTAGAATCTATGTACAGATCTATGCACGCACTATATCAGCAATCTAATTAGGAGTAATGGTGTGTGATGCCTTAGGCTGCGTCTATGTCTCACAGGCTGATACTCCATGATCTACTTGCTATGCATCTCTAGCCTCGGTGTCAACTGGCTAATCTCTAGTATGCAAAGCTTGAATTCGAAATGTCAAGTGCCCCGTGCTCTGTGACAAGGTGGTGGAGTTGATCCGTCCCATGGGTGCCCAGACACGCTTAGCAACATCAGGTAAGAGCCCAGACTTTAACAGGTATTGTGTGATCATGATCGTTTATGGCAAAATATCCGTTGAAACGTATGTAGTCTCTGATCGCATCCTAGCAAATATAATATTTGGTAGGTCGATAGGTACCATACGAGCGACTTGTATCATAAATCTCACTCGATCTAAGCTAACATCCGTCTTGTTTTGCCAAGAGTCAATGTTGGATGCGATGATTAAGCTCATCATCTTGAAGAAGTCTAATAAATGAACATGTCTAATGCTCTTTGTCCTATCATAAGGAGGAGCATCGGGATGAATAATCAACTGCCTAACCTCATGATCCGGGAGGCCATCAATTCCATCAGCAACAGTGCCCTTGTCCTCACTCGTCTCCTTGACCACCTCCACATCAGCTGTAGACTCCCTGGGCACCACGTTCAGATATGCCGACGGTATACGTGAGATGCCAATAAATTCGACTAATAAGTTAGCTGAGAATGGAATAGAACAATGTATGTTTTGTAGAGGTAATAATTTTAATATTCACTTTATATCTTAACAATATCTCTTACAGAAAGGATCAGATACCAATTATGATATGACAAAATTATATACTGCATCACATACTGATCATAATGAAGAGTGGACTCATCCAGATACTCATGAAAATTATGTAAGTATTATAATTTATTTCAATTATAAATATTTTAATTTTTTATGTTGTATAGAATAAAATGGTTGCCCTCTGCGCTAAACTGTGTCACATAAGAATTTATCAACAAGTGATGTTGATATTGTTATATAAGTTCTGAGTCAATGCCAGGAATATTTGAGGGGTTTGGATAATTGTGTAAAGCCTTCAAGCTCTTCATCAAAGTCAAGTACTACCTCCAAAACGTTAAAGGATGCAAATTCCACGATCGAACAATTGATTACAAGACAACAAGAGTTAGATGTTCAATTGGCAAAACACGTAAACATGGAGATGCGCATGAAACATAATGCAGAACAACAACAAGAGCTCAATAGAAAGATGCAACTCTAAATATAGACTTTTATGCAACAGTTCAGGCGTTCAAGCAACCGATTTTCTTGTTTTGCATAGATGTTGGGATTCACAAAATTATGTACTAATAACAATATTAGTATTATTACTATTTTATTTATTTAATGTGGAATTTTTAGACTAGTTTTATTTGTATTGAAAGTATTTTTGAAAAATAAATACCTATTTTCTTTTTAATTTTTGAGTAAAATAAATTTTCGTTTGAATGTACATTCATTACGTACGAATGATTGTCTAAGGACAACTCTATTCAAACACGTTGGAACGGTTTGAGGACAACTCTATTCGAACACATTCAAATGGTTTGAAATAATTACAAACTGTTTGAACGGGTTCAAATAGGCAACTAACTTGCTTTGTTCAGTAGACGTTTAAACATCTAACTCAATCCTAAAAATTAGTATATTTGACGTTTGTTCAACAATTGGTTTATTCAAATGTTTCTTCATGTTTATTTGAAGGAGACATTCAAAAACAATTTACATTCAAACATAATTCACGGTTGTTCGAAAGCTAATTTGGGATGAAAATCAACCGTCTAAAAAGAAAAAAAAAATGGACATTCAAACGTGATTGAATGGTGAAGCAAAATTTTGTCCCAAAAGATATTTTTTAGGATGAAATTGATATTTTCATCCCAAAATACCTTTTGGGACACTGATACTTAGGACGAAAATACTATCTTTTGGAATGAAAATTCCAATCTCTTGTAGTGTTAAGACATGCTCATTTTAAAATCACAAGAACTTAGTAATAATAAAATAAAATAGTAAAAACCCAACCGTAAAAATAATTTGAAATAAAGAGCCAATAAGTAATAGACAATAGTAAATCTCACTCTCCTAAAAAAAATAATAATAGATTCCACTTTTTTTTAAAGTAAATGCACTATATTTGCACACTTTACAATTGTATAATTTAACATAACAATTTGAACCGTCATCAGTGAAATTGATTGTCTGTTGAAAAATAATATGTGGAGCAAAAATGGAAGAACATATTCTCTTGAAGAACATATTAACTGCAATCAAAACTTACAATATCTTTTGTATCTAAACAGGAATTGTCCTCCTCCCGTAAGGTCTTTTAATTCTGTCATCAACTCTTGTCACTCTGCATATCATTCAAAGAATTTGACAAGTTTTCGTCTATTGCCTTATCTTCATTTTTTAATATAATAGGTCAATGACATCACCGTTCTGTTGGACTTAGCTAGACAATTATTTATTTATTTTGGAGATGATAAATATACGACATATACAGTTAACTATAATTTTTAAAATTAGTAATAATAGTTTTATTAATATAAATATAATTTTTTTAGAAGAATGAAACATATCATAAAATTTTTAAAATATTTACTACATTATCTATAAGTACATTGAAGTTTATATTAAAAATAAAACTATTAAAAGCAAATTATAACAAAAATCATTTTAATTGATATTTATATACTTGTCTATTATGCCAATTTTATTTTTATTCATAACATGCATAGTAATTTAATTAAAAGCATTGCATTATAAGATTTGTGTTAATTTACAAGACATCAATTTCCAACATATAAGTTTTTTAAGTTTTTCTTAATCATGCAAGGCTAGTAAAAATTTATTTTGCATGAACATTTGCCATATATAAAAAAAATATTATAGCACAAGTTTCACAGAAAGAGTGAATTATTCAACATTTTGTAAATCCTGACCTACTCAACCAACAACAGTACAAGAATTAATTTCAATATTATCTCTATTGATTCTGTACAGGATGACCCAAAATAATGGATCATAGTAGAAACATTAAATGACTCATATTTTGAACTAATGTTTTTGTTGGACTTGTATTAAACTTTGCAAATAATTTTATTAAAACTATCGATGTTATAAATATATATTAGACTATGTTATATTTTGAACTAATGTTTTTTTCTTTTAAGCAATGCAAGGATGTTATTATTATACTCTACTTAACAATCATTACGCCCAAATTATATTTGTTAGAATTCATATATTTTCTCCTATGTCATAAATTATTAATTGAAATTAATTTTTTTAATGAAATATATATTATTATTTTTAAATAATCATTTTATTCAACTAGATAAAACGTATTTTACACGTTGATGTTGTCTTAGTATTTATATTTATATATATATATGTTACGTATCAGCTTTGAGATGAAGATCTGAAATACAAAATAAATATCGTCTTTTATTCTTTTGTCAATTTGTGATATAAATATCATCATTTTTATAATTTTATAATATTTTTAAAAGTCAAACACATTATAAAACATTAAAATACATTTTTCACATGTGCATAAATATTTTTAAAAATTAAATTTGAAAATTTTGAAAGATGATTGATTGTCATCTTTTACATGTGCATGCCTTGATTAAAGGATTGAACTTTGAAAATATTAAAAATGATTGATTGTCATCTTTCACATATGCATGTTTTATTTGAATATTTTCAAAAGTGATTGATGTTTTTTCTTGACTTATGCAAAATGTAGATGTTTTTGTTTGAAAAATTTGAAAAGTAAAGTGTGCTGCTTTTGTCATATACAAAAAGTAAAAGATTAGGTTTGAATTTTTTTGAAAAGGAAAGTGTGCTCCTTTTGTCATATGCAAAAAGTAAAAGACTAGATTTGAATTTTTTGAAAAGGAAAGTGTGTTCCTTTTATCATATGCCAAAAGTAAAAGATTAGGTTTGATTTTTTTGAAAAAGTGAATGATGTTGTCTTTGACATGTGAATCTTTTTAAATTTGAATATGAAATCTCATATGCCTATAAATAGATCATTTGAGAGCTTCACATTTACAACACCAAGAGCATACAACATTCATTCAAAGCTTTCATTCTCTCTTCTCTAAGCATTGAGCCTTAATCCTTGTTCATTTTGAGAGATATAGTTTGCGCTGTATTGCTCTTATTTCACTCATTGAGGAGTGTTTTCTGATAACCTACCCACTATCAACTCTTGTATCAGTAAAAGGGTGTGTATAACCCTTGTGCGTGTAGAAAGTGTTCTACACAGGGAATAGTTAAATCACCACGTGTAAGATGATTGCAAGTGTAGAGGGTGCTCTACGCGGATCCTTTGTAGCGGTGTTGTTCAAAAGTGTTATAGGTTTCTATCTCCACCTGAAGGAGGTTGAATAGTGAATTTGGGGATCTTCAGAGGGTAGCTTGAGGTGAGGACATAGGCAGTGGGGCCGAACCTCATTAACATACTGAGTTTGCTTCTCTCTTACCCTTACTCTTTATATTTATTACTGTTTCGTATTTTGTTTATATTTTATATTGTATATTTGATTTATAATTGTTATTTTTTTTAAATACAACTCAATTCACCTCCCCTCTTGTGTTAGTCATCTGGGCAACAATTGGTATCAGAACTAGTTGACCTGTACTGTTTATACAGGCATATCACTCATGGGAACTCTCGCTTGTGACTGTGTCATCGAAGTAAGACTCTCCGACCATGGGTGACGGTGCACCGGTAGAGACAGTGGCCGGCTAGTCTGGCAGGTACAATTGTTAGGTGACATAGGTGCTGCCTATGATCAGTGACAATTGGTATCAGAGCTAAGAGCTCTATTATAAGATTAACTATCTTTTGAGTTAAGATTTTATAGCTAACATTGCAGTTTCATTTGGTGAATGTCAATCTAGCAGTCGGCCTCCACTCTTTTGTGGAGATAATTACTCATTCTGGAAAGTTAGAATGAGAATATTTCTTTAGGCTCAAGGTAGAGAAATCTGGAAATGTATTGTAAATGGACCTTATATTCCAACAAAAATGGTTGATGGAGTAAAGGTCAAAAAGGAAGAAGAAGAGTTTGATCGTGAAGACGATAGACTTTATACTTTAAATTTAACTGCTATGAATTTATTATATAATGCTCTTAATGGAAATGAGTTTAATAGAATAATGAATTGCACTACGGCAAAGGAAATTTGGGATAACTTGGAAGTAACTTATGAAGGAACTTCGCAAGTTAAGGAATCAAAAATTTATATTCTTACTCATGAATATGAAATGTTTAAAATGAATGATGATGAATCTATTTCTAGTATGCATACTCGTTTACTAACATCATAAACAGCTTGACAGCTCTTGGCAAAGTTTATTCTAAGGTGGAGATAGTAAGAAAAATTCTCAACTCTTTACCAAAACGTTGGGAATCAAAAGTTACAACAATTCTTGAAGCTAGAGACCTCAAGAAGCTCAAAGTCAATGAACTCATCGGGTCACTTATCACCCATGAGTGCACATTGAAAATAGGAGAAGAAGAAGGAAAGCTAAAGAAGAGCTTAGCACTTAAAGTTGTTCCTCATGAAAGTGAAAGTGATGAAGATGAGGAAAATGAAAATAAGGATGAAGAAGTTGCGATGATAACAAGAAGAATTCAGAGGTTCTTCAAGAAAAACAAAACTCCTCCGAGGAAATCCTTCAAAAAGTTTTCCAAGAAAAATTCAGGTAAAAATGACACTTTAATTTGTTATAAATGCAATAAGCCTGGTCATATCAAGCCAGATTGTCCTCTGCTAAAGAAAGATCGAAACAAGGACAAGAAAGCAATGAAAGCTACATGGGATGATGATTCAAGTAGCTCAGATAGTGAAGCAAGCAATGAAGAATCAGCAAATTTTTGTCTTATGGCTAAAGATGACATTGAGGTAACAAATCTTGATAATATTAAAAATCCTTCATATGAAGAATTGCAAAATATTTTAGAAGAGGTTTATGAGGAATTTGAAAAATTGGGTATCAAATATACTGTTTTGAAAAAGAAAAATTCTTCTTTAACAAATGAAATTGATATTTTAAGAAAAGAAAGTATCATTTTAAAAGATGAAAATCTTGAATTGAATAAAAAGAAAACCGATTTAGAAAATATTATTGAAAACTTTACGATTGGAAAAAGAAATTTTGAAAAACTTCTTGGTAGTCAAAAATGTGTTTTTGATAAGGTAGGTTTGGGATATATGCCAAAACAAAAATACAAACATTAGAAAAATTTATTTGATAATCCCTCTACATCAAAAATCAATAATCAAAATTCTTTTCATTAAAATAATTTTGTCAAAAAAATTATTATTATAATCATTCAAGTTCTTCATATATGTCACATGCTATTTGCAATTTCTGTAATAGAAATGGTCATAATTATTATACTTGTCCTATTAGAAGAAATCATACAATGACTATTAGGGCCATATGGGTACCTAAAAATCTTGTTTCTTCTAATACTAATAAATAAAGGACCCAAAGAACTTGGGTACCAAGAAAAATCATTTTAATTGTTTTTATAGATATGCATGAAGTCATCCACAAGCAAAAACAAGTGGTTTTTAGATAGTGGATGTTCAAGACACATGACGGGAGACAAGACTAAATTATTTGATCTTAGATCTAAAGAAGAAGGACACGTGACTTGGAGACAACTCGAAAGGGAAGATCGTGGGAATAGGTAAAATTGGTAATGAATCTTCTCTCATAATTGAAGATGTTCTACTTGTTGAGGGTTTAAAATATAATCTTTTGAGTATAAGTCAATTATGTGATAAATGATTTACAGTTACTTTCAAAATGGATAAGTGCATTATTTTGAATGATCATGATTGTAATATTTGTTTTATTGCTTTTAGAAACAATAATATTTATACAATCGATTTTGAAGAAATTACCTCACAAGATGCTATTTGCTTTTCAGCTCAAAATGAAACTAGTTGACTATGGCATAGAAGATTAGGTCATGCCAACATGGAACTTATTTCCAAACTTTCAAAAAATGATCTTGTGAGAGGTTTACCAAAAATAAATTTTCTTAAAGACAAAATTTGTGATGCATGCCAATTTGGTAAACAAAGTAAAACTTCTTTTAAAACTAAGAAACATATTTCCACTATTAGACCATTGCAACTGATACACATGGATCTTTTTGGACCAAATAGAGTTGCAAGTCTAGGAGAAAAATATTATGCATTTGTTATTGTTGATGATTTCTCTAGATATACTTGGGTCATCTTTCTTGCTCATAAAGATGAGGCACATAATGCCTTTACCAAGTTATGCAAGAGAATTCAAAATGAAAAGGGCTATACTATTTCAAGTATCCGAAATGATAGGGGAAAAGAGTTTGTTAATAAAAATATTGAAATATTTTGTGATGAAAATGGTTTTGTGCATAATTTTTCTGCTCATCGAACTCCTCAACAAAATGGGGTAGTAGAGAGGAAAAATAGATCTCTTCAAGAGATGGCAAGAACAATGCTCAATGAGAATAACTTGCCTAGTTATTTTTGGGCCGAAGCGGTAAGTACTGCATGTTATGTTATAAATAGAGTTATGCTAAGGTCGAAATTAGATAAAACCCCCTATGAGCTTTGGAATGAGAAAAAACCCAACATTTGTTACTTTCATGTATTTGGATGCAAATGTTTTATTTTGAATGACATGGATAATTTAGACAAGTTTGATGCAAAATCTGATGAAAGTATCTTTCTCGGATATTCTACTAATAGTAAAGCTTATAGAGTATTCAATAAAAAGACTTTAACTGTACAAAAATCTATGCATGTAGTATTTGATGAATCTAATTCTCCACTCTCCAAGAAATCTATTGGTGAAGAAACATGAGGTATAAATAACACGAAAAGTCTCAATCTCAACAAAGAGAAAACAATAGAGGAAGTTCAATATGAAGCCATCAGGAAAGATCATCAAAATTTAATACAAGATGCAACCAAACAGTGGAAATTTGTGAAAGATCATCCAGTGGAACAAATTTTGGGAGAACCTTCACGAGGTGTAAGTACTCGATCATCTCTTAGAAATATTTGCAATCATACTGCTTTTCTATCTCAAATTGAACCAAAAAATATTGATGACGCACTTCTTGATGAATCTTGGATTCTAGCCATGCAAGAAGAGTTGAATCAATTTGAAAGAAATGATGTTTGGACACTTGTTCCTAAACCCAAAAATCATACTATTATTGGAATAAAATGGATTTTTAGAAACAAGAAAGATGAGTCCGGAGTCATTACTAGAAATAAGGCTCGACTTGTAGCCCAAGTTTTTAATCAAGAAGAAGGAATCGATTATGATGAGACATATGCACCAGTCGCAAGATTAGAAGCTATTCGAATGCTACTTGCATATGCTTGTTATAAAGATTTCAAACTTTTTCAAATGGATGTTAAAAATGCTTTATTAAATGGTTTTATAAATGAAGAGGTATATGTTGAGCAACCTCCAGGTTTTGAAAATCATATTTCCCCAAATCATGTTTTCAAACTCACAAAAGCACTATATGGAGTTAAACAAGCTCCTAGAGCTTGGTACGAGAGACTCAGTGGTTTCTTGATTGAAAAAGGTTTTTCAAGAGGAAAAATCGACACAACTCTTTTCATTAAATATGAAAATGATAGTATTCTTTTGATTCAGATTTATGTTAATGATATAATATTCGGTGCTACTAATGAAAAGATGTGTCAAGTTTTTGCTAAGACTATGCAGGAAAAATTTGAGATGAGCATGATGGGAGAACTTACATTCTTTCTCGGATTGCAAATTAAGCAAGTAAAAAGTGGGATATTCATCAATCAATCAAAATATATTAAGAAATTACTGAAAAAGTTTGGGATGGAAAATGCTAAGGAAATTGGAACACCAATGAGCCCATCAACTAAACTTGATAAAGATGAATCCAGTAAGTCCGTTGACTCGAAAATATATCGAGGTATGATTGGTAGCTTATTATATTTAACAGCCAGTAGACCAGATATTATGTTTAGTGTGTGCTTATGTGCACGCTTTCAATCATCTCCAAAACAATCACATTTAATTGCAGTTAAGCGTATTCTTAGATATCTTAGTAGTACAATTAACCTAAGGTTATGGTATCCTAAGCACACATCTTTCGATCTAATCAGTTACACAGATGCAGATTATGTTGGCTGTAAAATAGATCGAAAAAATACTAGTGGAGTATGTCATTTCTTAGGTCATGCACTAGTTTCCTGGTTTAGTAAAAAATAAAATTATGTTGCACTATCTACTGCTGAGGCAGAATATGTTGCTGCGGGTAGTTGTTGTGCTTAAGTTCTCTACATGAAGCAACAACTTGAAGATTTTAAACTCATGTATAATCACATTTCAATCAAATGTGATAACAAAAGTGCTATAAATCTTTCAAAGAACCCAATACAACATTCTAGAACTAAGCATATTGAAATAAGATATCATTTTCTTCGAGATTATGTGCAGAAATGCGATATAGTATTAGAGTTCACAAACACACACGATCAGTTAGCAGATATTTTCACAAAGCCTTTATCAGAAGATAGATTATGTATGATCAGAAGAGAAATAGGTATGATGCATGCTATGAATATCTCTTAAAAGACAGATCAGAGTCAATAAAAATAGAGATAGATTTTTTAAATACTTTTACATAAACTTGAGATTCTTAGCCTCATGTTTGAGATGCTCATTCTCTTCATACAATATCATGTCATTCTTATCTATGGGAACCGACAAGCGGAATGAAGAATCTAATAAAGATTTCAACTGTTTATTCTTCTGCCGAATGATTCATTCCCTTGTGTGAGACTCTTGAACAATTCGTTGAAGTACAACAATTTCTTCTTTGAGCTTTTGAACTTCATGATTTTTGGCTTGTAGCCGCTGAGAAAAAGCAACAATAGAGGAAGAGTAGCGAGTCCCAAGACTCACCAAGTCATAAATAGCATCAGAATCTGACTTATTAGTCAAATTATTATTTTCTTGCTGCAACATGGCACCAATGACAGCTGCAGAAAGGACAGGAGGTTGAGATGCAGAATGCCTCATGGATGGATCTAGAGAAATGTTAGAAGAATGAACTATTGAGAAAAAAATAGAAGGCTTAAAACGAGAATGTTGAAGGAATGCAGATGAGTTATAGAGATAAGAAGAAAACTTGATGCGGATTGGATAAACTTCAGGACTAATTTTATAGAGATAGCATAAAGAACAAGACAAGCTATCATCCAAGTCAAAGAACAATGTATTTTTTCCCGATCGGTGAAAATGACATTTTTTAGAAACTCGGAGCCTTCAATCTCGTTTGTCAACAACATCAGGCGATTTTTTCAAATCTCCAGCCGCACTTGTCGGGTCACGGATGGATGAAATTTATTTATTTATTTATTTATTTTAACTATCTACAGTGTCTACTAACACACCGTTTTCTTCATGTCCATCAACTTGTTGCGAATCTTTTTTAATGATGCCAAAAGGGAGAGAAGTGTTAGACTAGAACATTAACATTGTTTGAATTGCTAAACTTATTATATATGCTTGGAATTATATTTATACTTTTGCTTGAAAGACTAATTCACATTTTCAGGGGAGCTTAAGTATTAATACAGATTTCAGGTTCTATCAAGTATTTGTCATCATAAAAAAGGGAGAGATTGTTGAACCCAAGATTTCAAGTTTTGTGTAATTATATATTTACACATAGATTTTGATAATAACAAATGAATTCAAAGAATAAAAAAGTCTCAAGCTCAAGTTGTCTACACAATGGAGTCAAGCACATCAAGGAAACAAGCATGAGCAAGAAGGGAACAAGTTCACATTAAAATTATATAGTAATGTTGTAAATCTTTTCAAAATTCGAAATTAGGATTAATGATCAAAATTAATATTTTATCATAAAACATTAAAATACATTTTCCACATGTGTATGAATATTTTTGAAAATTAAATTTGAAAATTTTGAAAGATGATTGATTGTCATCTTTTACATGTGCATGCCTTGATTAAAGGGTTGAATTTTAAAAATATTAAAGATGATTGATTGTCATTTTTCACATGTGCATGTTTTATTTGAATATTTTCAAAAGTGATTGATGTTTTTCTTGACTTATGCAAAAGGTATATGTTTTTGTTTGAAAAATTTGAAAAGTAAAGTGTGCTGCTTTTGTCATATACAAAAAGTAAAAGATTAGGTTTGAATTGTTTTAAAAAGGAAAGTGTGCTCCTTTTGTCATATGCAAAAAGTAAAAGATTAGGTTTGAATTTTTTGAAAAGGAAAGTGTGCTCATTTTGTCATATGCCAAAAGTAAAAGATTAGGTTTGATTTTTTTGAAAAAGTGAATGATATTGTCTTTGACATTCAAATTTTTTTAAATTTGAATATGAAGCCTCATATGCCTATAAATAGATCATTTGAGAGCTTCACATTTACAACACCAAGAGCATACAACATTCATTCAAAGTTTTCATTCTCTCTTCTCTAAGTATTGAGCCTTAATCATTGTTCATTTTGAGAGATATAGTTTGCGCTGTATTGCTCTTATTTCACTCATTGATGAGTGTTTTCTGATAACCTACCCACTATCAGCTCTTGTATCAGTAAAATGGTGTGTATAACCCTTGTGCGTGTAGAAAGTGTTTTACACAGGGAATAGTTAAATACCACGTGTAAGGTGATTGCAAGTGTAGAGGGTGTTCTACGTGGATCCTTTGTAGCGGTATTGTTCAAAAGTGTAATAGGATTCTATCTCCATCTGAAGGAGGTTGAATAGTGAATTTGGGGATATTCAAAGGGTAGCTTGAGGCGAGGACGTAGGCAGTGAGGCTGAACTTCGTTAATATAGTGAGTTTACTTCTCTCTTACCCTTACTCTTTATATTTATTACTGTTTCGTATTTTGTTTATATTTTATATTGTATATTTGATTTATAATTATTATTTTTTTTAAATACAATTCAATTCATCCTCTCTTTTGTATTTGTCATCTAGGCAACATATATATATATATATATATATATATATATATATAAATATATATAATGATCCCAAAATTAAAGAACTGGAAATATATGTCAATATCATCACGTGATTGCAAGTAATGCCTTTCATGATATTGTTAGCGATACTATTGTCTATCATCACGTGTTTATAGACACGTCGACTTCTATAAACACGACTTCTATATATAAAGAAAACAAATTAAAGACGAAAGAAAGCCCACGGCCGGTTTTATCAATGGAAACTAATCATTGAGAAAAGTCATGAATAAGAGGGCAGGGGGAATTAGGGTTTTAGGCAATCCGGTCCCAGCCTTACACGGGTTCTAGTTTTAATCTAAGGGTGAAAATAATACATATAGAAATAAGAGAGGAAGAAATAGAGAAGGAAAGAAATATACTAATTAATTTTAAAATCTAACTTTTAATTCTTGATCTAAAAAATATCAATATCTTTGATCATAAAATAAAATGACGAGTTTTAATAAATATTTCGTAGAAGAATAGAGTCATCTAAATAATGAGAGTTTTTAACATAAAATAAATTAATGAATATTAAATAATATTCTTAAAAGAATAAAATCATTTCAATAAAATGATTTTTTAAAACTATATTATTTTCGAAGCTCCAAAATATAAGGAGGCTTATTTGAAATATAGACTTTGTTCAATAACACTACAAATACCTCATTTAAAATGGTTTTGGACTTTTAAAATATTTATAGGATTTTAAATACTCAACTGATCAATTTAAAAATCAAGATTTAAAATAAAGATATTAGATTTAAAACAATTTTTTCTAGAAAAATGCTATTCACCATCTCCACACCACACATCAATATGTGATTTATTATTTTTTTCCTTGATGTACTGTAAACACACATATTTACATGTCAATATATATATTTAAATAGATGGACAAAAATGACAAATCACATGTAAAGGTACAACTGGTTCGGTTTGGTTCGATTTTGTACAAATTTTGATATTGAACTGGTATACACCGGTTTTGCATTTTCAAGAACCGATCTAGGACTAGTTACCATCCTAAATCGGTACTTTCAGTTTTATCGGTTCAGTCTGAATTTTCAGTTTTAATTAAGTGTTAATGTAATTATATATATATATATATATATATATATTTATAATAAAATTTTATGTTATAAATTATATTATAAAATTATTTCATTTATAATTATATATAGTATACATAAAAATTTCATATATAATTATATATACTAAATATAAAAGTTATATATACAGATATAAAATATTTTATATAATATTAAAAATTAATTTATATATATATTATAAATTGGTTCAGTCCTGAAAAGTCAAGAACCAATTATGGACTGGATTTAACCGGTTTTTAAAATGTAAGAACTGATTATGGATCAGACTGATTCAAAATCGAGTCAACGGGTTCGTTTCAAGCCGGTTTTTCAGTTTAAACTTTCACCCCTAATCACATGTTGCTGTATAGTGTAGGAGATGATGAGTTGAATTTTTCTTTATAATTCACTATGCCTACCTTTTAAAGTAATTTCTTCATTTAGAACAAAATATTATGTAAAATTAAACTTGGCACACATGGAAGGCACATTGTGCTTTATTAGTATATGTATATATATATATATATATATATATTAGGGATGGTAATATGTAATATAACCCGTTAACTCAATATAAATACGACACGATAATAGCGAGTTTGAGTTTAGTATTAACGGGTTCAGTCTAAAACGGGTTGACTTGTTAAGATACGATTGCTTAACGTGTTGATAACGGGTCAACTCGTTATGACCTATTAAGAAATTTAAAATTACAATTATATCCTTATACCTAAAAGTAAAATTGTTGAGATTTTGATTTTAATATTTTTATTATTTAGATTATAATTTTAGACTTATTGTTAGTTATATATATATATATATATATATATTTATAGATATTGTGATTTTAAAATTTATATAAAATTATGTTAAACTTAATCAGGTCAAACAGGTTAATTTCGAGTCTGTTTAACCCAGTTACATAAATAGGTTGAAACGGATTGGATCGGATCATGTTAATATATTTCGTACTATTCACTAATAGATCGTATCATGTCAACCCGTTACGTTAATGGGTCGTGTTAGGGTTTGAAATTTTGACACGATAAATTTATCTGATCATGTTCGAATTGACTAATATAGTATAATATATATGTTTTGATACGATATAAATACGACCCATTAACACGATTTGATACTCTTATATATATATATATATATAGAGGAATTTAAAGGTCCTATGAGTATTGTTCGTCTAGCTAGCTAGGAAGCTGCAAGGTTCTTCTTCCTAATGCATTCTAAACATATCGATCGTTTACGGACTAATATTTCAAAATTTTGATTTTACAAATACATTAGAAATAGTTGTACCTGCCAAATCTTTGGGGAATATATATATACTCTTAGACATATATAGAGGGATTTGAATAAAGTTAACAAAAGTCGACTGAGACACGAATAAAGTTGAATTCAATCGACTGAGCTGACCAAATTACCATTAATTTTTTTTAAAATTAAATTCCGTGAAAATGGGATGGTGTTTATATCAGATCTCTACTTATCTCATCTAATTATTATATTTTTTTTAAAATTTTTAAACAAAATATAATACATAATTCAACTTTTTCAAATTTGAAAATAAGAATAATATTAAAACTATATTATAATAATATTTTATTCAATTTTTAACTTTCATTTCATCTCATTTTAACTCAATTCAATATCCAAATTATCCCTAAAGTTATTGAAAAGTGGTTGATCGTCTTAGCAATTATTTATTTATTTATTTTTTAAATCCTAACTCACCATTTTGGTCTAGCTAAGCACGTTTTCACTAAAGGGTAGATTTGACAAGTAGGATGAGATAAAAAATTTTCTCATCATTATAATTTTTTTTAAATTTTTACACAAAATATAATAAATAATTCAACTTTTTCAAATACAAATTCAAATTTTTTTAATTCTAAAATAATAATAATATTTTAAAATTTTATAAAAACTTAAAAATTATCATCTCACTATCTAATTAAACATGTCCTATTTTGAAAAAAGAAGTCTTTTCATTTTCTCAAAAGTCTTAAAAACTAATAATTTTTTTTTCTCAAAATTTTACAAAAATCGAAATTAAGTTGGTCGATCGATCGTCTGGCGACGAGAGGAAAATTTTTCTTTTTGGGGGATGGGTGAAGAATAATTGGTAATGGAAAAAGATGGCATCCCGTTGGGAATTCCGGTGCGCACTTCCCGTTCTCATTTATTTTTTGTAAATATTTTTTTTACTTAGTGAGTTAGAGCACTCGTAATAGATTTTTTATTCTATCCTTTAAACTACATTATCCAAACATTTTTTTTTTAACATATTAACTTTTACAATATAACATATATCAGCTTATCTGATTTTTTATTCATATCATTTAAATAATATTTTTTTAAACATTTCCTTTCTACTAATAAATTTGTTATATCCATTTTTTTTATATATTTACAATATATTATTATATACAATGTAATATAATTCAGTTATATACACACAAAGTGAAATTAAATAAGCTAAATAAAAATTAAAATTAAATCAAATATGAAAAAATTGGATAAATAATATTTCCAATGTATTTTTTAGAAAAAAATAAAATTAAAGTGTTTTAAATGCTGAAAAATAAAAGGAATTTGTATTGAAATGTTAAAAATGTAAAAGGAAATGAGGGAATGAATGAAGTATTAGTAATTAAAAAATCATTTGAAGGATGAACAGCAACGCTACATGTAGCGAGTTACTGTAGTAATTTGTATTTTACAAATTCTTTTACATAATTGGATGGAAGTCATTTTATGAACAATTCTTCAAATATTTTACATTTTTTGTATTATACATGAGTCATAATTAAGAGTGCTTTAAGAAAGTGTTGTTTAATAAATATTGTGAATTTTTTCTTTTTTTAAAAGTATTTTAAAGTGTTAAAAAAATTATGAAAAAATAAAAAAATAGACTAGTGGGACTGGACAATGGGATCCCTAGCATTGTGATAGGGTCCTCGGTCGAGATCCTAGACACCAAGCTACCGCGCCCCTTCTTGCTCCTTAATGACTGATATGGGCTGCCACTTGCTTGACTGTGATGGTTATGGGTGGTATTGGCTGAGTTCGTATGGTTGATCAGTGGCTGATGGTGGGCGAGATTCTAGTGACTGGGCGTGCATGCATGCATGTGTAGTAGCTGAATCGTCAAAAACGGTTGTGAGTGGGATCAGGTGGTTAAGTGGCTGGTTGACCAAGTCAGGCACCAGGTGTCTCCTGATGGTGGCTGACCAAGTCAAGCACAGGTGTCACTCGCTTGGGGGGCTGACCAAGTCTCACACAGGTGTCTTCTGATGATGAAGCACACATGGCTAAGGGTGGTTTAAGTGGGTTGGCCGAATGGGTGATAGCTGAGCGGTTTAAGGGATGGTTGGTTACTCCCTACAAAGTAGGGGAGCGGTTGTGGCTAGACAGGTGGCAAGGGCTGGGCGTGTGGCTTGGCTGGTAGGTGGTAACTGTCAGCTTGTCCCTGACCTTGCTCTAGATTCAATCAGGGTGGCCTGGTGCAAACCAGATGCCCTTCAATGGCAACTCGTGGCTGCCTTAAGCGATGCCCCACTCGAACGGTTCAAAATAATCAGCAAGCAAATGCGAATGTGATGCAATAGACACAATCCAAAATGCTAAAATACCTCAACAATGCATTAATCAAAGGAAAACAATGAAATGAATAGGTTACCCTGATTCACGAATTGCACAGGGTGAGCCTTCTCCTTTGGGATTTACGGATTGCACCCAATGGAGCCTAAGTGACAAAGCACCAATGTGTCTATGGGGGCTTACAAGCCAAATTCGTCCAAATGTTCAAAGATAAAATTAAGTGATAGCCTATTGCCTCACTTATACTAGAAAGCAATTAAAACGATTACAAAGGGAAAATGGTTCTGGGCCCACGCCTCCTGGTTAAGGCCTCATGCTGTCATTGGCCCATGGGTGGCCAGGATGACTCACAGCATAGGCTTCATGCTTGCACGTGTGGGTCTTTAGGTTGGCCTGCCGGGCTAGCCTTGGCTGGTCCATGGTCCTTGCATGTGTGGCCCAGGTTGTGTGGGCTGGGCGCCATTGGTGAGTCGCTGGGTTGGACCGTGGTTGGCTTAAGCATGGCAGGCTGTCGCATGGCCCAGGCTAGTGGGGCCTGGGCGTTGGTCTGCATCGCCCAGGCTGTGGTGCCTGGGTGTTGGTCAGCAAGACCCTGGCCAAAGCCAGGGTGTTGATCAGCATGGCCCTGGTCAAGACCAAGGCGTTGAGCAGCAAGGCCCTGGCCAAGGCCAGGGCGTTGATCAGCATGGCCCTGGCCAAGGCCAGGGCGTTGAGCGGCATGCCAGCATGCGTGGGCCTGCTGGGCAGCCGCACCGTCAATTCCAAGGTGGGTGTGCAAGCGTGCGCTGTGCGGGTGCCTAGGCCATGCATGGGCCTTGTGCCTACGCACGGCCCATGCATGCACGCGGTGTGTGCGCATAGCCTATGCGTGCCCACTGCGCACGCGCACTAGTTGTGCGTGCAGTCTAGCCGTGCGCTGAGTGTGGTGTGACAACCTCGCTTGCGTGTGCGCGCCGACTGTTCGCTGCCTAATGGAGGGTGACCGTGGTCTAGCATTCACCAAGGGCTCGGTCTGTGGGCAATCAAGCGACGCCAACAGTGCTGCTGGCGTGCTGTCCTGGCATGGGCTGGTGCTGGTCAAGGCATGGCCCGTGGCCTCCTGCCTTGGGGTTTTGACATTCCCCCTCCCTATTAGCATATCCTTGCCCTCAAGGATCAATTGGGGATACTTCTTCTCCAGCCCATCATAGTCCTCCCAAGTTGCCTCGTCCCTTGATAATCCTTCCCACAGGATCAATGCTTGCCACATCCTTGGTCTCCCTCGGCCCCTTCGATGTAGCCTATATCCGAGCACTTCCTTTGGCTTCATAAGGATCCTTCCCTCTTGATCCACTGTGGGTAACTCCTCCCCAATGAGACTCGGATCTCCAACCTTCTTCTTGAGTAAGGAAACATGGAATACCAAGTGCAATTGTGAAGTTGGTGGAAGCTGAAGCTTGTATGCAACACTGCCCAGTTTCTCCAACACTCTATAAGGCCCATAGAACTTCTGGTTCAGCTTTGCCCTCGCAGTTTTCCTCATGGTCTTCTGCCCGAATTGCCTAAGCTTCAAGTAGACATAGTCGCCTACTTTGAAGGACACAGCACGTCGTCCCTAATCATGATACTTCTTCATTCGAGTTTGGGCCTTCTTGAGCTCTCTTTTAACTTTGGCCAGTACCTCGTCCCTATCAATCAGCTCCTGCTCTATTTTATTATTACTGGCTGAGCCCTTTTCATAGCTGACCAAGAGTGGTGGTGGTCTGCCATATACGACTTCAAAAGGACTTTTCTCAATAGAAGAGTGATAAGAGGTGTTATACCAAAATTCTGCCCATGGAAGATAATCTGCCCATCTCCTTTGCTCTTCATGACAGAAGCACCTCAAATATTGTTCCATAGTCCTATTGACCACCTCAGATTGGTCATCCATTTGGGGGTGATAGGAGGAACTCGTCTTAAGCTTGCTGCCTTTTAATTCAAATAGCTGCCTCCAAAATGAACTCATAAAGACCCTGTCCCGATTTGATACTATGGTCCTTGGAAACCCATGCAGCTTAGTAATGTTGTTGACAAAGGCTTTAGCCACTGACTTGGCTATATAAGGGTGATATAGAGGGATAAAGTGGGCATACTTGCTTAGTCGGTCTACTACCACCAGAATTACTTCATGCCCTGCACTAATGGGTAGTCCCTCTATGAAATCCATAGCCAAGTCCTCCCAAATTCTGTTTGGAATTGGCAATGGTTGGAGAAGTCCCGCTTTTGGCCTAGTGTCATACTTGGCCTTTTGACAAATGTCACAGCTGGCCACAAGTCTCTTGACATCACCCTTGATTCCTTCCCAATGGAAGAAATACTTCAATCGGATGTATGTTCTCAACCATCCAGAATGACCACCTTCCTTGCTGTTATGGAAATGATCTAGGATCTCCTTCCTGAGATTGGGAACGTTCGACACATAAACATAGTTCTTGTAGAAGATCATACCGTCTCTCACTTTGTAGTTTACAACCCCTTGCCCTTGGGCATCCAAGAGCTCAATGATCTCAAGTGCCCTTGCATCCAATCTGGTAGCCTCTCTGATCTTGTCCCATACTTGCCATTCTGCCCCGCTTAGTGCCAAGTTTGATGACTCCTCGTCATCTCCCACTACCTCAAGTAGTTGGCTGCCTTCCCTGCGGCTTAAGGCATCAGCCACCTTATTTTCCTTGTCCCGTTGATAGACTATGTCATACTCAAAGCCTAGCAACTTGACAAGGAATTTCTGTTGTTCCGGGGTGACGATTTTCTGCTGCAATAGATGCCTTAAGGCCTGCTGGTCTGTGATGATGGTAAACTTGCACCCCAAGAGGTATGGGCGCCACACCTTGACAGCATGCACCACTGCCAATAGCTCTCGGGCATAGGTACTCCATGCTTTCTTCATAGGCCCGAGTGCCTTGGAAATGAAGGCCAAAGGCCTTAGGTCTTGGACCAACACAGCCCCAATGCCTTCGCCGCTTGCATCTGTATAAACTTCAAACGGTCTCTCAAAATTGGGAAGTGCCAACACAAGTGTCTTGGTCATGGCTCGCTTCAGTTCTTCAAAGGCTTCCCTAGCCTCGGTTGTCCACTCGAAATTGTCCTTCTTGAGCATTGCTGTGAGTGGCTTGGCTATGAGCCCATAGCTTTTGACAAACCTCCTGTAATAACCCGTGAGCCCCAGAAATCCTCTCAAGGCTGAGATGTCCTTGGGTAGAGGCCAATCCACCATGGCCTCTATCTTTCTGTGATCAACTTTGACACCATCTACTGAGATAAAGTGGCCTAAGTATTCCAACTCCTTCTCCATGAAGGCACACTTGGTGGCTTTGATAAAGAAATGATGCTCCTCCAGAATTGTTAGCACCTTCTCCAAGTGTTGCTTATGCTCTTCGATGGTCTTAGAATAGACCAAAATGTCATCGAAGAAGACAAGCACAAACTTTCGAAGTAGTGGCTTGAAGATGCTATTCATTGTAGTCTGAAATGTTGATGGAGCATTACACAAACCGAAAGACATCACCAGGTATTCATAATGGCCTGAGTGAGTCCTAAAGGCTGTCTTATGGATGTCTTCCTCATTCATTCGAATCTGATAGTAGCCGGCCCTTAGATCTAACTTTGAGAACACCGTAGCCCCATACAACTCATCTAACATCTCATCGACAGTGGGGATTGGAAATCTGTCCTTGACTGTGGCTTCATTCAAGGCCCTATAGTCTGTACAGAACCTCCATGTGCCATCCTTCTTCCTCACCAACAGCACACTGGTGAAGAAAATGGACTAGTACTAGGGCGGATTAGGCCACTCTTCAGCATCTCATCCACCTGCCGTTCAATCTCTCCCTTCTGAAAGTGGGCGTATCTATAGGGTGGTACGTTGATCGGCTTGGTTTCATCCACTAGTCGAATTTTGTGATCAAACTCTCTAGGAGGTGGAAGTGCAGTGGGCACCTCGAGTACCCCCTGTGGGCTGCTAAGACTGGCTTAACTTCTTCAGGCAGTAGCTCTAAATCATCATGGGTGCCCTCCTGACCCTTGTTCTCGACTTGTCTCATTACATCCTCTTTGGCCACCACGATGGCGAAGCAATGTTCCCCGCCTTTGCAAAGCTTCTCAAACATAATGGTTTCGCATGACTTGATCTCCTTACTGGCAATGGCTGTCCACAGTTGCTTCTTGGAGCCAAGTTTAAACTCTATGGTCATGTTGTGATAGTCATGAACGACCCTGCCAAGGCTCTTCAGCCAAGCATTCCCCAAGACTAAGTCAAGGCCGACCAAGGGCAGCACATGCAAGTCTGCCATAATACGGACCCCCTGAACATTCATCTTCACTTCACCGATGAGGGCCTCACATTGCAGCTTTTCTCCACTTGCCACCTTTACTTCAAATGGGGGAATAGGGCTCGACTTAAGTCCAACCTTGCCCACAATGCTGGAAGTAATGAAGTTGTGTGTGGAGCCGCTATCCACTAGCAAAGTCACTTCATGCTTGCCCACCCATGCCATCAACCTCATGGACGTGGGTTTAGAAATGCCAGCCATGGCATTCAATGATAGCTCAGCCTCCTCTAGTGTGCCACCAGATTCGGTTTCCTCGGTTTCCTCCTCTTGGCTGGGTTCCTCTTGGCTGCTATCAGACTCATCATCACTTGACTCGTCCTCAAACATAAACAAGTCCTAAGCTGCCTTGCACTTGTGACCGGGGCCCCATTTGTCTCCACACTTAAAACACAGCCCCTTCTTGATGCGCTCTTGCACCTCTTCACTGGATAGCTTCTTGATCTCCGGTCTCGGTTTGGAGGTGGTGGCTGATGTGTCCCTTCCCTTCCAAGAGACCTTGGTTTGCACAGTCTTGAAAGACTTGCTCCCCATGTCTTTGGTTGGGCGCCGCTCACTAGAATGGCTCTCCTCAAGAATTTCAGCCATCTTCATCACCTCGGGTAGCCTTGTGGGCTGTCTAAGTTTGATTTCCTTGGCAAGCCAAGGTCTCAAACCATCAATGAATGTGCCTATCAAGGCTTCCTCCGACCAGCCCTTAACCATGATCTGTAGCTGCCTGAACTCCTCTATATAGTGCTGGACCTTGCCCTCTTGCCTTAGCTTGGCCAGCTGCCCATGGTGATTGACAACTGGTGATGGCCCGAACTGACTGAGGAGCTCCTTCTCAAAGGCTGTCCAACCCAGGCTCATATGATCCTTGTTGTACTGGTCCCTTATCCAACGCCACCATTTTCCAGCCTTGCCTTCAAGGTAAAAGCAGGCTATGGACACCCTCTCATGGCGTGGGATGTCATATGTTAGAAAGTAGTGGTGGACCTTGTCCAACCACTCATAGGGGTCACCACCGCTATACTTTGAGAAGTCGACCTTAGGGCGCCTGGGTCCCCAATCCTGATACCGGTTTCCTCTTCTATCTTCATAGTCGTCCCTCTCAAATTGTGGCCCATGGTAGCCACGACCATGCTGTCTTCTCCATGGCCCGGGTTGTTCATGTTGGTAAGGCTCCTTATAGCCTTGCTCGTGCTCAAATTCCTGGTGCTCATGGTGAACACTAGGGCTCCTAGCCCGATAGCCAGCCAACGGCTCCTCTCTCTCAAAGGCAGCTTTCGGAATCCACCTCTCATGGTAACTTTGACGGTTCTCTACACGGCCACCATACCTCAAACCTTGCCTTGGCGACACATGCATGGACTCGATTACACTGGCTTCCAGTCCATCAGCATAGGCCTCGCCCCCATGAGGTGGTGTCCCAGGATGGTTCTCGGCTAGTCTCCTTTCTAGCCGCTCTAATGTGGTGTTCATCTCTCTCCTTATGTTCTCCATGGCCCTCTGGTTATCCTTGTTAGAGGTCCTCATGGCCACACGCAGCTCGGCTAAGTTGTTGGTGACACCATCAAGAATTGAAGTAATCTTGTTGGTGTGATCCTCTAGAACTTCTAGCCGGGCTCTATTAGAAATGCCCATGGGCTCCACTACAGACTACTTCTCTTGCATGTTGATTCACACTTCTACTATATCACGGCTGAGTGGCTTGCAATCTGACCCCCACAGATGGTTTAGGCTTGCAAACTGTTGGTAAAAAGGGGTGAAAAACTGGCTGATGGTGGAGGCTCGTGGTTCCAACCGTGGGTCCTACACCTTCGAGGGTGACCGATCCCAACCACAAACTGAGTCCGACCTTGGGTTGCTCATGTTCTAGCGTGGCAACCGCTCCAAACCAATCTACTCCTTCCTCTACCACAACCCCCAAACTTCATAATGCAATAATAACAATAGAAAGAAAAAATTGCAGCAACGTCGGGATCCTCCGTGGATCCCCCAACCAAACTCACAAAGACAAGTGATGGGTTGCCTACCTCAATAGAGAAGTGAGAACCTCTCTTAAACCTTCAAGCACGTGGTTGCTCTCAATGAAAGCACCAAATTGGTGATAGGGTCCTCGGTCGAGATCCTAAACACCAAGATGCCGCGCCCCTTCTTGCTCTTCAATGACCGATGTGGGCTGCCAATTGCTTGACCGTGATGGTTATGGGTGGTGTTGGCTGAGTTCGTATGGTTGATCAGTGGCTGATAGTGGGCGAGATTCTAGTGACTGGGCGTGCATGCATGCATGTGCAGTAGCTGAATCGTAAAAAACGGTTGTGAGTGGGATCAAGTGGTTAAGTGGCTGGCTGACCAAGTCAGGCACACGTGGCTCCTGCTGGTGGGCTGACCAAGTCAGGCACCAGGTGTCTCCTGATGGTGGCTGACTAAGTCAAGTACAGGTGTCCCTCGCTTGGGGGGCTGACCAAGTCTCACACAGGTGTCTTCTGATGATGAAACACACGTGGCTAAGGGTGGTTTAAGTGGGTTGGCCGAATGGGTGATGGCTGAGCGGTTTAAGGGATGGTTGGTTACTCCCTACAAAGTAGGGGAGCGGTTGTGGCTAGACAGGTGGCAAGGGCTGGGCGTGTGGCTTGGCTGGTGGGTGGTAACTGTCAGCTTGTCCCTGACCTTGCTCCAGATTCGACCAGGGTGGCCTGATGCAGACCAGATGCCCTTCAATGGCAACTCGTGGCTGCCTTAAGCGATGCCCCACTCGAACGGTTCAAAATAATCAACAAGCAAATGCGAATGTGATGCAATAGACACAATCCAAAATGCTGAAATACCTCAACAATACATTAATAAAAGGAAAACAATGAAATGAATGGGTTACCCTGATTCACGAATTACACAGGGTGAGCCTTCTCCTTTGGGATTTACGGATTGCACCCAATGGAGCCTAAGTGACAAAGCACCAATGTGTCTATGAGGGCTTACAAGCCAAATTCGTCCAAATGTTCAAAGATAAAATTAAGTGATAGCCTATTGCCTCACCTATACTAGAAAGCAATTAAAACGATTACAAAGGGAAAATGGTTCTGAGCCCACGCCTCCTGGTTAAGGCCTCATGCTGTCAGTGGCCCATGGGTGGCCAGGATGACTCACAGCATAGGCTTCATGCTTGCACGCGTGGGTCTTCAGGTTGGCCTGCCGGGCTAGCCTTGGTTGGTCCATGGTCCTTGCATGTGTGGCCCAGGTTGTGTGGGCTGGGCGCCATTGGTGAGTCGCTGGGTTGGACCGTGATTGGCTTAAGCATGGTAGGCTGTTGCATGGCCCAGGCCAGTGAGGCCTGGGCGTTGGTCTGCATGGCCCAGGCTGTGGTGCCTGGGCGTTGGTCAGCAAGACCCTGGCCAAAGCCAGGGTGTTGATCAGCATGGCCCTGGTTAAGACCAAGGCGCTGAGCAGCAAGGCCCTGGCCAAGGCCAGGGCGTTGATCAGCATGGCCCTGGCCAAGGCCAGGGCGTTGAGTGGCATGCCAGCATGCATGGGCCTGCTGGGCAGCCGCACCGTCAATAACAAGGTGGGTGTGCAAGCGTACGCTGTGCGGGTGCCTAGGCCATGCATGGGCCTTGTGCCTACGCACGACCCATGCATGCACTCGGTGTGTGCGCATAGCCCATGCGTGCCCGTTGCGCACGCGCATTAGCCGTGCATGCAGTCTAGCCGTGCTCTGAGTGTGGTGTGACAACCTCGCTTGCGTGCGCACGCCAACTGTTCGCTGCCTGATGGAGGGTGACCGTGGTCTAACATTCACCAAGGGCTCGGTCTGTGGGCAATCAAGTGACGCCAACAGTGCTGCTGGCGTGCTGTCCTGGCATGGGCTGGTGCTGGTCAAGGCATGGCCCGTGGCCTCCTGCCTTGGGGTTTTGACACATTGCCCATTGGTAATTAGAAATTAGTTGCATTAGGAAATTAAACGGGTACACCTAATTGCTAAGACAAACATCATCTACACCCATCTTTTGACTTTTGGTTTACATTAATATATCTTATTATTCATGTTAATTAAAATCTCAAGAAATATTATACATATGTAGTTTAAATATTATAATTTATCTAATTTTTTCCCCTCTTAATTATGATGGACTGTACGTCGAGTACTGATATGCAAATATAAATTATATATATAAACGTGTCATAGTACTCGTGCTTAATTACAAAATACATGAGGACATGAAAATGGGTACGTAGTAACCATCTCCTAATTTTCACTTGAAATGGATATTTTAGTCATTTGATCACTTGTCAACGTACATGAGTACGTGAAACATGCACTACATGGGAGCTATCCCTAAAAGACTTTACGAGTCAAACAAGATGTATATATATATATATATATATATATATATATATATATAAATTGGTTGGCAATTTCCACAAGAGGTGCTGGTTTGGTTGAAACAGGTGGTGGTGGGGCAGGGACAATTTGTTTTCCTTTATCTCGTTTTTTGCTCATGGTTGTTGCAAGAATTCACGAGTAAGGAAATCAGTCTGAGACGCCCAAAATATCTGCTCACGTTTAATTCTTCCTATTTACATTCGTGCTTATCTTTCATTTGCTTTATATTCTATTCCTCATTTTTATCTTTCATTTGCTTTATATTCTATTCCTCATTTTCTTCATCTTTTATCTGTTCCGCTCTCCTTTGGTATCAGAGCCATCTTTTCGGCTCCTGGTAATTGATAGTTCGTAATTACTTCTTATCATTTCACTTATTTTGTTGTTCTACAAACCAAAGACCGAGCTCCTACTCTGTCTAGTTATTCCCAGACCTGTCAAGAGACCTACTGTCCTGTAAGACCCGTTGCTAGGTGAGCGTAGGGCATTTGGACGCCAGGGTGAGATTAGCTTTGAGATTACCTGAGACTTCTGAGGTGTGAGGCACTGTTTTGTTTAAAAACAAAGTAAGTAAAATGTATAGATCTAATTCAACTATTAGTTCCAGTTCCAGGATTGAACCCCCTGATATCATTAATGAGGAAGATTTCTCAGTTGAAGAAACTGATCCAACTTGTTTATATTCAGTATTTGCTTATACTTTCATAATTTATTTTCTGCAATCATATTTATATTTCAGTACTGCATTTCATGCATCGGCAGTTTGAGACGTCCAAAATATTTGCTCACGTTTAATTCTTGCATATTTATATTTCAGTACTGCATTTCATGCATCGGCAGTCTGAGACGCCCAAAATATCTGCTCACGTTTAATTCTTCCTATTTACATTCGTGCTTATCTTTCATTTGCTTTATATTCTATTCCTCATTTTTATCTTTCATTTGCTTTATATTCTATTCCTCATTTTCTTCATCTTTTATCTGTTTCGCTCTCCTTTGGTATCAGAGCCATCTTTTTGGCTCCTGGTAATTGATAGTTCGTAATTACTTCTTATCATTTCACTTATTTTTTATATATAATTTTAGACATAAAAATGATATATAAATTTAGTAATTCCTTCACGTATCTCGTGACGTAGTATTTCAAAGATATCTACATGAAAATATTGGATACATAATGCATGTTTTGTTGTAAAATAATATTGTTGTAAAATAAATTGTATGACCACCTTGAGCTAGCCGACATATGTATAGTGCATAGTGCTAGCATAGTACCAGCATAGTGAGTTAGCCGACATATGCATAGTGCATAGTGCTAGCATAGTACCAGCATAGTGAGTTAGCCGTCAAATGCACAGTCCTCTTTGTACGCCTATATATATCGTTGAATCTTTTAAGAAATTCATAAGTTTCATAACCTCTCTGAGTTCTATCTCTTTCTCTCTCCTTTCGATAGTTTTATAACACGTTATCAGCACGAAAGTTCTGATGATTTTGAAGCTAGTAGTCATCTACTTCAAGTAAGTTTTTCAATATATTTTTATAATTTTCAAAATAAACATGAAATGTTAAATATACTTATATTCCTGATTTATATATGTAGAAAATGTCAAATCTTACAAAATTGGAATTCGTTGCTCTTGACATTTCTGCAAAAAATTATTTATCTTGGATCCTTGATGCTGAGATCCATCTGGATGCAATGAACCTGGGAGATACAATTAAAGAAGGAAATCAAGGGTCCCTGCAGGACCGTGCTAAGGCAATGATTTTCCTTCGGCACCATCTTCATGAAGAATTAAAAACTGAGTATTTAACGGTGAAAGATCTACTTATTTTGTGGAATGATTTAAGGGAGAGATATGAACACCAAAAAACTGTAATCCTCCCAAAAGCTCGTCATAATTGGATGCACCTGAGGTTGCAAGACTTCAAGAGTGTTAGTGAGTATAACGCTGCACTCTTTAAAATTAGCTCGCTATTGAAATTATATGGTGAAAAAGTCACTGATGATGACTTGTTAGAGAAGACATATACTACTTTTCATGCATCGAATGTGCTCCTGCAGCAGCAGTATCGAGAGCAAAAGTTCAAGAAATATTCTAAACTTATATCTTGTCTTCTATTAGCTGAGCAAAATAATGAGCTTTTGTTAAGAAATCACCGGTCACGTCCTACTGGTTCTATATCATTCCTTAAAGTGAATGATACTAGATTTACATCATTCCCAGAAGCGAATGGTGTATCTTTTCAAAGAAAAAAAGGGCGTGGACGTGGTAAGAAAAATTATAAAAGTGGAGGTCCTAAAAGTGACCACACTAAAAGGGATAATAATAGATATACACTGTACCGCCAGAAGTGGTTTAACTCAAAGAAGGGCAAAGGTCCTCAAAACAAATTTTTAAAGAAAGATGAAGATGGATGCCATAGATGTGGTATGACTGGACATTGGGCTCGTACCTGTCGTACAGCTAAGCACTTGGTTGACTTATACCAATCTTCTATAAAAGAAAAAACAAAGAAATTTGAAACAAATTTTGCTGAACCATCATATGCTTTAAATTTTATAGATGGAGAAGATATTACAAACCTTGATATTTCTGATTTCTTTGAAGATTCTAGTGGTAGAGTTGATCATGGAAGTGTTCCTTTTTAATTAATGTATTTCCTTTATATTATTGTAAAATATTTTTATTCTGCAATGTTTTGTAGTAATGAAAGTTTTATATATTTTGTAGAATCATGAGTCTTATTGATGAACTTTCTATCTCCGAGATGAATAATAAAGATGTATGTTTGGCTGACAGTGTTACAACTCACACAATTCTTAAGGATAAAAAATATTTTCAAAATCTAACATTGAGTAAAGCCCATGCTCATACCATTTCCGGTTCATCGAATCTAATTGAAGGCTCCGGAAGAGCTTATATTGTGTTGCCTAATGACACCAAATTTTGTATTGATGATGCTCTATTTTCTTCACAATCCAGAAGAAATTTATTAAGTTTTAAAGATATACGTCATAATGGTTGTCATATTGAAACCATTAACGAAGACAAGAAAGAGCATATTCTCATTACTAAAATAATTTCGAGCCAGAAGCTCGTATTAAAAAAACTGTCTGCCCTCTCATCTGGATTGTATTATATAGAAATGAGAACAATTGAATCACATGTTGTAATGTACGAGAAGTGCATTGATCCCAAAATATTTATGACTTGGCATGATCACCTTGGACATCCGGGATCAATAATGATGAGACGAATAATTGATAATTCGTATGGGCATCCCCTAAAAAATCAGAAGATTATCTTACCCAATGAATATCCATGCTCTGCATGTTCTCAAGGTAAATTGATTATCAAACCATCTATCTCAAAGGTTGTTTTTGAATCTCCATTGTTTTTACAAAAGATTCATGAAGATATATGTGGGCCTATTCAACCATCAAGTGGACCGTTCAGATATTTTATGGTTTTAATTGATGCATCAAGTCGATGGTCACATGTTTGTTTACTTTCCACTAGAAATGTTGCATTTGCTAAACTTCTTGCACAAATAATTAAGCTACGAGCACAATTCCCTGACTATCCAATTAAAACTATTCGATTGGATAATGCAGGAGAATTTACATCTCAAGCTTTTGATAATTATTGCATGTCAATAGGAATAGATGTTGAACATCCAGTTGCCCACACACACACTCAAAATGGTTTAGCTGAATCATTGATTAAAAGGCTTCAGCTAATCGTTAGACCTTTACTCATGAAATCAAATCTTCCTATTTCTGCTTGGGGACATGCTATAATTCATGCAGCATCATTAATTCGAGTTAGACCATCAGCATATCACAAATATTCACCATTACAGCTTGCATTTGGTCAACAACCAAATATTTCTCATCTTCGTATTTTTGGATGTACTGTATATGTTCCAATTGCACCTCCACAACGTACAAAGATGGGCCCTCAACATAGACTTGAGATATATGTTGGGTTTGATTCTCCATCTATTATCAGATACCTTGAGCCTCTTACAGGGGATATGTTTAAGGCATGTTTTGAGGATTGTCATTTTGACGAATCCATTTTTCTAACATTGGGTAATGAGAAGTCGGTGCCTGAAGCACGACAGGAAATTACTTGGGAAAATAAAGCTCTTTCCCAATTTGATCCTCGTACAAAAGAATGTAATCTAGAGGTTCAAAAGATTATTCATTTGCAAAGTGTTGCAAACCAATTACCGGATGTATTTACTGACACTAAAGGTGTGGTAAAATCATATATTCCTGCTGTTAATGTTCCAACAAGGATTGCAGTCCCTGAAGGACAAGTTGCCAAAATAACAATAGGCGAGTCTAAGATACGCCTGAAGCGTGGACGGCCTATTGGTGCTAAGGAAAAAATTTCTCGGAAGAGGAAAATACAAAATGAATTTGGTACTTCTGAAGAGTCCATACCAACATAGGCCATAAGAATAATTGATACTCCTGAAGAGAGTAAATCTCCTGAGAAAGAACCTCCTGAAGAGGTATTTCATGAAATGTCTTCCCTTGAAGAGGGACAGATACCTGAAAATAACGAGATCTCGATACATTTCATGAGTACAGGAGAAATTTTGAATAGAAATAAAACTGTTGTCGACAACATATTTTCATATAAAATGGCTCTTGACATTACCAGAAGTAATGAAGAAATTGAGCCAAGAACTGTCGAAGAATGTCGGCGTAGAAATGACTGGCCAAAATGGAAATCAGCTATTGAAGCTAAATTAAACTCGTTAGAAAAGCGAGAGGTCTTTGGACCAATTATACAAACACCAAAGGGTGTAATGCCCGTTGGATATAAATGGGTATTTATACGTAAACGTAATGAAAGTAATGAAATTGTGCGATATAAAGCACGACGTGTTGCACAAGGTTTCCTACAGAAACCGGGGATTGATTATGAGGAAACATACTCTCCTGTTATGGATGCAATCACATTCAGATATTTGATCAGTTTGGCAGTTATAAAAAGATTGGATATGCAGTTGATGGATGTGGTCACTGCATATTTATATGGATTATTAGATCATGACATATATATGAAAATCCCTGAAAGATATAAAATGCCCGAAACTTCTAATCTGAGTACATCCAGAAGTATGTATTCTATTAATCTTCAAAGATCTTTATATGGATTAAAACAATCTGGACCCATGTGGTATAAACGCCTTAGCGAATATCTATTGAAAGAAGGATTTGAAAATAATCCAATATGCCCATGTGTTTTTATTAAGAAATCAGACTCTGGATTTGTTATAATTGCGGTTTATGTTGATGATCTAAATCTTGTTGGAACTCATGAAGAGATCAGAAGAACCGCTACATATTTAAAGAATGAATTTGAAATGAAGGATCTTGGCAAAACGAAATTTTGTCTCGGCCTGCAGCTCGAGCGTTTGCCAAATGGAATTCTCATTCATCAGTCAAATTATACAGAGAAAGTTTTGAAACACTTTTACATGGACAAAACTCATCCCCTGAGTACTCCAATGGTTGTTCAATCACTTGATCTGCAGAAGGATCCATTTCGTCCTTGTGAAGACAATGAAGAAATTCTTGGTCCTGAAATACCTTATCTCAGTGCAATTGGAGCCCTGATGTATCTTGCAAATTGCACTCGGCCTGATATTGCATTTTCAGTTAATTTACTTGCAAGATATAGTTCCGCACCAACTCGAAGACATTGGAATGACATTAAACATATCCTTAGATACCTTCGAGGTACGGTTGATATGAGATTATTTTATCAACATGGTTCAAGTCCACAATTAGTTGGGTTCAAGTCCACAATTAGTTGGATATGCAGATGCAGGTTATCTTTCAGATCCACACAGAGGTAGATCTCAAACTGGATATGTATTTACTTATGGAAATTTTGCTATATCATGGAGATCTGTCAAACAAACACTATCTGCTACCTCTTCAAATCACTCAGAGATCATTGCAATTCATGAAGCAAGTCGAGAATGCATTTGGCTAAGATCAATGATCCAACATATTCAAGAAAAGTGTGGTCTTCCAGCGATTAATGATAGTCCAACAACTTTATACGAAGATAATGCTGCTTGTATTACTCAAATTAGAGGAGGATATACCAAAGGTGATAGAACCAAACATATTTCACCTAAATTCTTTTATACTCATGAACTTCAGGAGAAAGGTGAAATTAAAATCAAGCAGATACGATCAAGTGATAATCTGGCAAATTTATTCACAAAATCATTACCAACTGCAACATTTAAGAAGATTGTGCAGAACATTGGAATGCGGAGACTTGAAGACCTTTTATCATGCACTTTTCAGGAGGAGTAATGTCTTGAAGACTTATGCTGATTGTACTCTTTTTCCTTCGCTAAGGTTTTATCCCACTGGGTTTTTCTTTGCAAGGTTTTAATGAGGCAATCTTAAAACATTTTACGGTACACATGAATATTGTACTTTTTTTCCTTCGCCATTGGTTTTTTTCCCACAGGGTTTTTCCTTGGTAAGATTTTAATGAGGCATATTCATTATATGTGGTCATCCAAAGGGGGAGTGTTGTAAAATAACATTGTTGTAAAATCAATTGTATGACCACCTTGAGCTAGCCGACATATGCATAGTGCATAGTGCTAGCATAGTGAGTTAGCCGACATATGCATAGTGCATAGTGCTAGCATAGTACCAGCATAGTGAGTTAGCCGTCAAATGCACAGTCCCCTTTGTACGCCTATATATATCGTTGAATCGTTTAAGAAATTCATAAATTTCATAACCTCTCTGAGTTCTATCTCTTTCTCTCTCATTTCGATAGTTTTATAACATGTTTTATATACTAATAATACTTTATTGTACTTTAATGGTTGTTAGAATATTATTATAAACGCATGCATGCAATATGCAAGTCTTCGTTTAGAATACCAAGTCAATATGCATGCATGCCCTCCTACTTGTCTAATTAAATTAAATTCTCTGGACCCACACTTTGGTATATCAATTCTTTTGATAATTGAAACTAGTCTGGCCGGTCTTTAATTTCAAGGGCCCCAATATTCCTGAATAAGTGATATGGCATATTATTTATCGGAAAATCCTGATCCTACTCCTACGGTTGATCATGATTCATGAACAAGCTAGCTAGCAGCGTTCTAGACACGGATTTGGAAGCTTGACTTTAGCTATGTACGATCAAAGTCCAAATTAAAATCAAAAGACTCAAGACTCCAAAGTCATGATTGGTACCGAGATTCGATCTCTATAGTAATTTAATCATGACTTTTTCTTCCAGGAAACGCTTCTGGCTAGCTTTTTATGACTTTTTCTATCAATGCATGCTGGCTAGCTAGTTTCCATTGATAAAACCGGCCGGGGGGCTTTCTTTCGTCTTAATTCGTTTTCTTTATATCGTGTCTATTTTCTTGGCCCCTGGAGACGACAGACAATAGAATCGCTAACATCATGAAGGTATTACTTGCAATCACATGATATCGATCATATTTTTCCTTCTTTAATTTTGGGATCATTATATATATATATATTCTAACGACCTAGCTCTTTCTCCATGGACGTTAAATTTGCAGCAAAAGATTGTGGTGAAGGTGCAGATGTATTGTCAAAAATGTCACACAAAGGCACTCAAGGTCGCAGCTGCTATAAATGGTCAGTACAAGTACGCTGATCGATGATTAATTATATAATTATATATACTGCTTAATTCTCGCGTTCAAAAAAACCTTTAAATGTTAATGATACTACGTATTGATCTCCATATATATATATATATATATATATAACTCATATTATTACTTGGTAAAGATGTCAAAACCATAATATGTATGTGTGGGCGCGCTCTTTGGAGTCTAAATAAGATTATATATAAGTGATTTGCAATGCATGCAGGCGTGGATTCTTTGACCTTAGGAGCGGAGAAAGATGGAGCGGAGAAAGATAGAGTGGTGGTGATTGGGAATGGAGTTGATGCTGTAAAGTTGGCTACAAGTCTGAAAAAGAAACTGGATCGGCCGGCCCAGATTATCAGTGTGGAAGTGGTGAAAGAAAGCTAACATCAAGACCCCATATATACTTGCGTGCATGCCATCCGACACGCACAGAGAGCTGAGAGTTGCATGTTTTCTTTATCATTGGGCAGTACTTGATCGATCAGGGAGCTGAGATTATTTACTTAATATTGCTGGGAAAGATTTTTTGTATCTCTTCGTTAATTCCTAATTTTCTGATCTCATCATGAAAATGATGTCATTTGAGATCCAGATCAGAGGATGCTATTATTAATTTATGTCATTTGTCATTCTCTTCCATGCCATCGTCATCCTTTCATCATCGTCATTCTAGATCAGTGTAATCATGTGAGAATTATACTTAAAAGGATGGTCATAATCGAATAACGACACTTGATTCTATCTGCTAGATATGTTCTGTTGTCTTTATAAATTTATAGCGCCAATCTAGCTTTTGAAATTCGAAGTAATAAAATTCTCATCATCACGAAGATTAATTGAAACAGATCGAAGATGATATAATAAGGCATATATAAAAGGTTATTAAGTTGATTAATATTCTTATAAATCAAAATAGTACTATTAATTCTATTAATTATGGTATAAAATATATTAGCTTAGTCATAATGCAATCTCGTGCATTTTTACAAGTAGCTATTAATATATTAGTGCATGCAGATGTTGCATTTCGATCATCATCGTGATCTCCCGGGACGATCTGGAAATTTTGATAACCGGGTTCTGGTTATGAGTTCTAGCCTTGAACAAATTCGAGCCGGTATCTACGTAGAAAAACTCGGATAAATCCGATCCGGTATCCAATATATATATATATATATATTTTAAAGCAAACCTTATTGCCGCTTTCCGGAACCGTAGTGTTTTGACCACAAAACTCCAGTTCACAAAGTTTCTAATCAATATAAGCAATATCCTGAGAGATTAATACAAAATAAATTAAAAAAAGAAAACTCTTTGCCACTAAATGCAGTACTTTCCATTTATTTATTTTTTGTGGTCCGGTATAGCTTAGTGTATAGAATTCAAAGGTGGTTCAGATATTCATCAGCCAGGAATTCGAAGAGGTTGGAAAGAAGTTACAGACGATATAAAAAGAGAGGTCTTTAATTTTTCTTACCAACCAAACATAAAGTAAGTGGGAGAGGAGACATAGAACGCAAACTCTGGAACCTCTAGAAGAAATGATTAAAGACGTGAAATCTTCTTACAAATACCAAACACAAGAGTATTTGACGGGCAAACGCAAGTGTTTCTAGTATCAAGTCTTCGGGAAGAGTCTTCCTAGTTCTCCTCAGCATTGCCGCGTTCATGGCCGTTCATTCTACAGTAATTTTTTCTTGGATACTACTCATGTCCTGCACTCCCACGCCAAAAAGTAAAAATTGGAATCCGAGAATTGGGTAAATGTTGGCTTCGATTTCATTAAAAAAATAAACCCGTGCACCAACAAAAACTTAGGTTCAGATTTTTTAAAAAAGTTTTACTATACACAAGTATAGTCACACACTAATTTGAATATTAATATTAATTTATTTATATTTAAAATTTAAATTAATATAATTTTTAATAAAATTTATTTTTTAATTAATTATATATACAAATTAATGTATAATTATATTTATAACTATATTTTTCTTTTTTAAAAACTAGTTTCTACCCAAATTTGATTTGAGTTAATCCAGTCCGGATTCCAGTTCAGAAATATCCGGATTCTTCGACCGAAATTTTAATAAACAGTCTATGACGACTAGTAGGTTCTGGGCCACGCATGCATGTGATCATGACCAATGATGAGGTTGATCATTGTAGGCAACACTGTCCGTTTAGATGTTGATGTTGTTTAGATAACATCCAAACATACTTAAAAATAAATATTTTTTAATTTTTGACTTTTTTATCATAATTTTTTTTAATTTTTAAATAAAATATAAAAAATAATTTAAAATTTTTGAATTTTAAAATAAAAAATAATATTTTAATTTAATTATTTTCTCTCATTTCTTAAAACCACGTAAAATATCTTAACTTAAACCATTTTAATTCACATATTTTTTTATCTCATCTCATCACAATATTCAAACTCACATATTTTTCATCTTATCTCATCACAACATTCAAACAAGACATGAGATTGAGCTGAATAAGGAGGGACCCTATGGCGAGATGATATTCAAGTTTTTTTTTTTTTGAAATTTTATTTATTTATTTTTTTCAAACTTTTTCACCTTCCAAACATATCTTGAAATGGGATATACGGCTTTTAGAAAAATTCATAAAACTCATCTAAACATTTTGACTCTAATTCTTGGGTCTTGTTTGGTTATATAAATAAAATGAGATAAAATAAAAGTTAAATAAAATATTATTAGAACTATTAGCATCGTGTTTCGTATGCCTTTAGAGCATTGGCAATAGCTAGCCATTGTCAAGTCTAAAATGGAACTCCAATGCGGTCTTTTGACTATAATATGGACTTCTACCTAGATTAGTCTACATTGGACTAGTTATCTTAAACTCTAAATAATAATATAATATTATTTATTCTAATAATATTTGATAATTATTTTTTAAAATATTTTACACTTTAGCTAAGTGTAAAGATTGCAAGAACAATAAAAACAACAAAAAATAATTAATAAAGTCATGACCGAGGCAACACCATTTGGCATTTACATCTTTGTTCGTATTAAAATAAGTGAACCGTTGGTGCGTTTTTACAAAGACAAAGATGACATGCGCTGCACTGCACCAGTTGAAGACCACCAACAGCAGGAAAGCCACAATGTATAAACGAGTAAAAGATGAGCGGCAAGTAGTCTCAAAAGTAATAAAATAAGTGTTTGGTCTTAGAATAGTCCCTCGTCGGATTTGAAGAGGCGCTAACACTTACTGTAGCATAAATGTCAAACCTGATATGTATAGCGAGTCCAATGCAGATGACTTTTTCCACGTTTAGTTAAATTTTAGACTTAGCATTGGCAATGGCTAGGCTATTGCTAATGCTCTTAGGCCGGGTTCCAGAGACTCAGGTTTTCGACTTTTCACCTACACACTTGGAGAAAATACAGAGAGTCGGGAGTCTTGGTGGAGCTCGGAGAATCTCCGATACTTAAGTTAGTATCTCCTTAGTAGTTTGCACAAGAGTATAGAGGAATCAGAGAGAATTATTCATACCTAAGAATTGACTTTTATACTAGTTTTTTTTTTTTTGGGAGGGGGGGCCATACCCTGGGTATATGTCCCTTCAATTATTCATATTGTTAGAATCCTTTAATGTAGTGTAGCTCTTGAGGTGGTGTAATTAATGCGGTTTGGAGTCCTAGGCTCTGCACCATTAATGTAGCGTGGCTTCTTGTCCCTTTTATCTTGCAGGTGCACGCTGCTAGGCTCCTTCTCACTTGTTGTTTAGAAGATCAAGGGCTCACCGCATTTCCCGCCCACCTGCATGCATAGGTTCTCTAAGGTTAGGTGTCATAGGGGAGTGCTGGGGCGACGTGTCTCCTCCTTTCTTGCATTTTGGGGTTTCCCGTATGATTATGGCGATGGGTCGACCTTAGCTTTGAGGTCGTGGGCTGTTAATGAGCTGATGAGCCATCCAGTCGAGTTGGACTCCCCACATTTGGGCATGTCTTCTTGGCCTTTGGTTTGAGGGAACAAATCTCCTTACAATTTACCCTGCTAATTCCTATCGGATTGGTCTGATGAAAATTTCTTATTGTCTTTGTTTACATGTCTTCCCTTGGTTGTTACCGTTTGATATCCTCTCTTTTCAAATGGGGAGGCCATTTTACTTCTCGGCTCTCCCACGCGTCAAGTCCTTAGACACCCATGTTTGGTCTTTTCGTTATTTAATGCGACGTGTGACAATTCTCCTCCGACTTTATTGTCACATTTTCTGATGGTTGAATTTTGGCACTTGATTGCGTCTGTTTTGTCTCTTCAGCATTGATGGCTTCAGGCAACTCCCTCCACGTTGCATCGTTAAGTATGTGCTGTGGGATTTGCGCTAGGCTTGCTGGCTTCATGGGGCGCATGTATTCCCACGACTTTGGGATGCTAATCGTTGCCTTGAGCCTACTTAAGCCCCCTGATTTCACAGTTGATGCTCACTTGATCTCTTCCTCCAGTGGAGATCAAGTATAAAAGTATAATGAGTTAATAACATGTAATTAGACACTATTTTATAAAAGACATAAATATAATGATAAGTTGATAACATATAATTAGACACTATAATATGATAAGATGTTAAAAGTATAATATGATAACAAATCATTAATATCTAATAATAGTCAATACTAACAATCAAATTCAAAGAAAATTATAATCCATCAAAATAGAGATTTTTAGTCCTATAGACTATTTAAAAAAAAAATAAACATATTTGAAAACCCAATGGGCTTTTAACAAATATAAATATAATTTTTTTTTAAATCAACTTGACACTGGACTCGGATGTTACATTTGTAATTTAGGAACAATATGTAAGTAGGGTTGAGCAAAATCTGGAGACGGAGTTAGAAGTTTTTTTCCAAAAAAGTTAGAGGTGGAGTTAGACCAACTCTGACTCCAACTCTGATTTTTCTCTCCAATTCTGGCTCCAACTTCACCTTAGATATTGTACAAATATTATAAAAAAATATATGTATTTTTCTATACATTCATCATATATATTTTATATAACTATAGAGTTCCTCTTTAGGCAAGTCAATCCGATATATTGAGTTTAATGGACACCAATAAAGAGCTGACACGTCGCTAAACACACATCTTCATCTCTGGATTGCATTGCACCAAAGCAAAATTAGAAACCAAACCGTTCATCTCTCTCAACCGTGTGTTCTTCTCTCATTACCCATTAACCCACTTCCTCCCACATCTTCACGCCCCCGTATACCACCAGTGGAGGAGTTCCACTGGGTTAATAACATGTAATTAGATCATTAGCATCAGTAACAGCACCATGGTCATTCGCCCAGTGGGGGGTAGATCTGGTGGAACCCTTCCCGCCAGGAAAAGGTGGTGTTAAATTCATGATAGTCGCCGTCGACTATTTTACAAAATGGGCAGAAGCGGAGCCGTTGGCAACAATCACAGGCAAAGTCATGACAAAATTCTTGTGGAAGAATGTCATCTGCAGGTTTGGGATTCCCCAGAGTATTGTAACCGATAATGGGCGCCAGTTTGACTCAGATTATTACAGAAAATGGTGCGCGGAGTTAAGGATCAAGACAAAGTACTCATCCCCAGGCCACCTCCAAGCAAATGGTCAAGCTGAGGTGACAAACAAAGCATTACTCTCAATCCTCAAGAAAAAGGTCGCAGAGAAGAAAGGAGATTGGGCGAACGAGCTGCCAAAGGTACTCTGGGCGTACAGAACTACAGCAAAAACTCTAACAAGGGAATCCCCATTTACGCTAGCATACAGATGCGAGGCGGTCACGGCAGCAGAAGTAGGGCTGCCAACCTACAGAACAAGCCATTTCTCGACTACTCGGAATGACGAAAAGATAGTAGAATACCTCGACTTACTCGAAGAAGAGAGAGAGATAGTCAAGGCTTGAATGCTGCAGGAAAAGAGGAAAGCCGCGTAGTACTTCAACAAAAGAGTAAGGCCCAGAACCTTTAAAGTGGGCGACTTGGTTTTGAAGAAAAGCAAAGTAACTACCCAAGGCGAGGGAAAAATGGGACCCTGATGGGAAGGTCCTTATCTGGTAGTAGCTAACAACCGGCCTGCATCATACAGATTGAAAGACAGTGAGGGCAAGGAACTGGCGCACCCGTGGAATGCAGAGCATTTGAAGAAATTTTATCAATAATTTTTGTAATATTTGTCGATTTGAACATTCCTTATCTTTATTCAATGTTTGCGACTTCACTATTTATGAGTATATTCCATTTTTGTTCGTTGAAAATTCTTTAAGAGAAAAAAGTTCCCCATGGTGAATACAAATGCCATGAAAAAATGGCGAGAAAGGTCAGGGACCGCTCGACCCTAAACACCAAAGACAAGCCTTAGCAGTTTGTGGTGCCATGAAAAAATGGCACGTAAGTCCTCATACCACGCTGACCCTAAACACCAAAGACAAGTTTTAGCAGCTTGTGGTGCCATGAAAAAATGGCATGTAGGTCCTCAAACTATGCCAACCCTAAACACCAAAGACAAGTCTTAGCAGCTTGTGGTGCCATGAAAAAAGAGCGTGTAGGTTCTCAGACCACGCTAACCCTAAAACACCAAAGACAAGATTTAGCAGCTTGTGGTGCCATGAAAAAAGGGCGTATAGGTCCTCAGATCACGCCGACCCAAAACACTAAAGACAAGCCTTAGCAGCTTGTGGTGCCATGAAAAAAGGGCGCGTAGGTCCTCAGACCACGCCGACCCTAAACACCAAAGACAAGTCTTAGCAGCTTGTGGTGCCATGGAAAAAGGGCGTGTAGGTCCTTAGACCATACCAACCATAAACACCAAAGACAAGCCTTAGCAGCTTGTAGTGCTATGAAAAAAGGGCGCGTAGGTCCTCAGACCACGCCGACCCTAAACACCAAAGACAAGCCTTAGTAGCTTGTGGTGCCATGAAAAAATGGCGCGTAGGTCTTCAGACCATGCCAACCCTAAACACCAAAGACAAGCCCTAGCAGCTTGTGGTGCCATGAAAAAATAGTGCGTAGGTTTTCAGACCATGCCGACCCTAAACACCAAAGACAATCCGTAGCAGCTTATGGTGCAATTAAAAAAGGGCGCGTAGGTTCTCAGACCACGCCAACCTAAAACACAAAGGCAAGCCTCAGCTGCTTATGGTGCCATTAAAAAGACGAGAAGCAAAGAAACACAGAAGCCAAAAAGGCTCAACAGAGCAAACTAAAGTCCAATATTACAAGTGTATAAAATAAATCAAGAAACGATGTTGTTCTTCGCAGTCAAATAAAAGAATGGGCTTAATAAAAAAGGGAAGGGGCATTCAAGAGGCATTTTCAGGCAGGAAGGCTCGAGGCACGTTAGCAAAAACAACGGGCATCTCTTTCCGCCCAAACTCGTCAACCACTCGGAGGGAAGCTTTCTCAATATAGAACAAATTCTGGTCAAGATTCCTGAGGTTGGTGGCAGGAACAGCCAGAAGACGGTCCCTTAGCCTCACAATGCCGCAGCCATACCCAAAAGCGAAGGCATCATCCCTCGTAGCAGGGACATGGGCCAACTGGTCGCGAAGCCGTGCAACCTCCTTTCAAACAGCAATCAGCTCTCCCTCCTTCTCAAATAGGCTCCGCTAGCTAGCTCCAAGGGCCAGGTTTGCCTCCCGAAGCCTCTCCTCGGAGGACCTTCAGCTTTCTTGAGAACAGGCCAGGTCTCTGCAAAGAGAGGACATTGCCTCATCACGGGCGGCAAGCTCAGAATTTAGACGAGAGCTCTCAGCCTTAAGACTCTCCCAAGCCTCTAAAAGTTGCCGCCTGGCAGAATCCCTCTCCGAAAGGAGAATTGACGAGGCGAAGTCGACCTTGGCCTTAGCCTCGTTTGCCAGGCAGGCTGCTTCACGTTGTGCAAGGAGTTCAGCCTTGCGTATCTCCAGATCACCTTGCAAAGAGTGGGAGTAGCTCTCGAATTGCTCCAGTAGGGTTTTCAGCTCCTCCCTATCCTCGGCCAGAGCAGCCAATTTAACCCTGTCAGCCCGCCATCTCTCCAAGGCACGTTTGGCTATGTAGCATAGTTGGCGACGCCCCCTGACCTCCTCATCGAGACGGGCACGGTTGGCAACAATCCATGCCACCAAGTCAATGATCCCCTGCAAAAAAAGAAAAACAGTTCACCAACATGAAAAAAAAAAGGCAAAGATATGAAATAAGTATATACAAGAAAGGACACAAAGTATAATACCTTAGAAAGCCAATTTTTCAGATGATTTGCCATTTAGGCAGTGGCCTCTGCCTGAGAGTGGGCTGATGTTGAAGAACCACCACCACTAGTATCCCTCCTCACGATCTCGCCAGGGGCTGAAAGGTTTTCTCCCTCGGGCCTCGCAGACAGAGCCATCGTCCTCCCCGATGGATCAGCTAAGCACAATGGGGGCAGAGGAGGTGGTGGTTGAGCCAAGTCAGCATCACGAAGGCAGACGTCTTCCTTTAAGAAATTCGCCCACTCCTCCTCAAGGAAGGAGTTAGTATTCCCACCAATAGAGGAGGCATGTGTAGGAGGAAGAGAAAGTCCAGACCCATTGCCAATGGGCGAGGGGGTTTTTCCCCCAGAGATGGTGTCCGGTAAGCTCTCTGGGGAAGTTGGGCGTGAGCCAACCTCGCCTCCTGTTTCAGCTGGGCATGGGGGGACGTCCCTTGTGGCGCCTTCAGCCTCATTCACAGGTAAGACGCCTGGCGTTTCCCCATGGCTATGGGCAAAAGAGTGGCCGCTTCTGCAGGGGCAACATTAGTAGAAAGGGGCAAACAAGCTCCCACTGAAGTGATTGAGTCGAGAATGAGGGCCGCAACCACTCTGATGCTTAGCTCGAACTGACTCGCCCACCCCGCCAACACAGGAAACTCAAAAGCAAGGGTAGGTGTTGGGGCGGGATGTTGTGTCCCAGACATGGCCTAGAGGGAGGCAGCCAGGCCAAAAAGGAATAGGTCGACTAAGCTCTCCACATCCCTCAGGCTGCGAGAACGTGGCGGCGACGGGGACGGCAGTGGCAAGGAGGGCTTAGTGGTACTAGGCGGGGTAGAACGCTGGTTGTGGCCCTTCTTCGAAGATACTGCAAGGACCTCCGGTTGGGGCAATAGGGACTCAGTGGCAGCCAGTTGTAGAGACCCAAGAGAAGGAGTGCCCTACTGCAGCATCAAGCCCTGGGCGCCCCTTGAGGGCACTAGAGTCTCCTGTAGAGCACAAGAAGGTAGAAAGGGACTTCCAGGGCGAGCTTTCTTTTGGCGACCGCCTACTTTGTTCTTCTTCTTGGTCCTCTTCTCTCTCTTCTCGGCGGCCACCTCCTTTTCTCCAACGTTCTTCTTTTTACTCCTTTTTTTTTCCTCTTTTCAGTGGCCTCTTCCTCCTCCTCCTCTTCTGCTTAGAGGATTCGGACCTCGTGGTTTTCTCAGTGGACTTTTGCAGGGGAGGAGGAATGGTGTCTGTAATCATGAAGTCGCGCCCTTGAACAAAAGACCGGTTGAGAGACTTCAAGAATCGATCAATGTGGGCAGTGGTCAGTAAGTTGTCAGTCCAAAGCGCCTATGGATTAGCTTTGGCCCAAGAATCAATTGCCGTTATTTGAGCCAGTTCACGACGCAACAGGGCCGGCATCTTACGCCATAGATCCTTCTCATCAGGAAGAGGGTGCCAAATCATTCTAATTGGAAAATCACGAAAAACTTCTTCCGTGTCAGGGTATTCCCAATTTTGGCCAGAGACATAAAAGAACCTAGTGGTCCACGCCTTGGCATTGGAGTAGCGAGTCTCGAACCAGGCCAACGTTTGCCCATCATCTTTTCTACGGAAGCCAAGGACATTGCCCTTGGAATGTAACGGGCCAGAAAACACAAAAAGGCCAGAGGGTGTAATGGGCCAAAAAACATAAAAAGGTAGTGGGTAGTTTGGGCCTCTGACCATGTCTACATAATTTCCAAGTACCCAAGCCCATGCAGTCACACCCAGCACTTTCACAGCGACAAGATTGGTCAAAAATAAATTTCATCCGCTAGAAGGTGAATAGAATTGGCAGGTTAGCTGGAGGGACCATTCCAACCGGAGGGCCCTGGGTCATATAAAAAGGGCCCATAATATATTAAACACCAAGAATCCCAGAGTTTGGGCCCACCATGAGCCCAAAAGTCACGAAGGGATGGTTAAGAGGAATTCAAAAGGAGACATACATGGCGCCACCTTTAACGGAAGGATAAAAACAGCAAGAACTGGTAGGGTTATTCAAAATCCTAAGCTTTGATCTATTCCGATAAATCCTGGATGAGATGTGTACGGCAAACGAGTCTATATATACAGGTAATCTTTAAGGTTTAAAAGAATAATCTCTCTGAACTAACTTTAGTATCGAAGTGTTTGCAGGAGGAGTCCTCATCGAGTTTCATCAAAGAAGAACGGCTGAGTTGTGGGAGATTAGAAGTGAGACACGTCCCGAGCACAAGTCTTCAGTTTTCGGTTTTCAGAAGTGAATACTTTTCTTGCCATAATCTCGTTTAATTCGGGTTGGGCTTAACCTTTTTAAGATTTGGTTGTGTTTTAAATAAATGGGCTTGGTTAAAATTTAGTTATATATATATATATATATATATATCTGTTTAAATTGCTTTAAGTTAGTCTTATTAGTGTGGACCTTGTTTTAAGTATCAACAATTATATTTGCATTGGTAACATTTTTATTCAGTCTATTTTAAGTGTCCTATTATTTTGTAATATGTTATGGGTATTTAAATGTTTTAAATATCAGTATTCATTGACTTTCGTATTGAACAAAATACATATTTGTTTATCTTCTTCCTTATGAATTATATTAAGTGAATATAATGTTAGGAAGTGGTGGTATTTTTGAGGTTAAGAGAATTGTAGGTTTCTTTGAGGAATAAAAATATACGATTTGAATATTTCAGGAGAGATTATAAGTTACGTGTTCAATTGGAGATTCACTCAGATTTTATGAATTTTTAGGTAATGATTGATATTCGTTTGGCTCTGTTATGAAGAAATTCTGAAAAGTTAAGAAGTTCAAGTAAGCGAAATTTATATGCTAGACTTTACATAAAAATAAAATGAACTGGGGCTGATTTATGAAAATGCGAATTATATGTTAAGAAAAAAATTATGAAAACAACCTCAATTATTTGTTCGACATCATTCATGAATTCTGATGAAAGAGAAAACATTTTTGTCATGATTGGTGTAAACATGAGCTTATTTTCTGGCATTCAGTTTTTGAATTGTGCAAAAGAGAACGAATATAAAATTTTATGCATAAATTATATATTTTTTTGATATGATTATGTTATGATTCGAAGATGTTCTATACTCTGATATGATATGATGTGATTTCTGAAAATTTTTTGCATGACATTTAGAATCTAGATATGGTTTGTGGATGGTTATCTGTTTGACCTATCACAAGTGCCAATAATGGCTTCTGTTTAGGTTGGTACCAACTATTTTGTTTCTGGTGCACCCGCTTTGAAAACAAAGTGATTTTCTGGTGGTCTTTCCTATGTGTACACTTAGGGCTCCAAAAATAAATAAAGAGAATATTCACATTTTGTTTATACTCAATTAGCTACTGGGATTTGCACAACCCTACCATGAGGATCAAACATGGCTTCTAATGTGATATAATGTTATGATATGATGATGGTCAGTTATACTATGCCAAAAGATTTTAAATAAAAATATTTTTGAATATGAAGATGATATGATTCTGGTGAGTACTTTATTTTGATAAGATGTGGTATCTGAAAAATTTTTGGCATAACTATTTGGTTCTAAATTTGATTTTGTCTCTACTTTTTTCAATTAATAAGGGACCCTACCACAGGAGATGTACATGGTATCTATTTCTGTGTGATGTGATATGGCCTTGCCATGGGAAAGAATAGTGGTAATCAGTTTCAATTCTGATATGCACCTGCTTGGATATTTGCAAATGTAAAACCTTACCACGGGGTTTAAACATGGCTTCTGATTTGATATGATGCTTTGATTATGATGATGATGAATCAGATACATTATAACAAAGTACTTTTGAATATGAATATTTCTAAAACTTTGCTCTGATTTTTTATAACATGTTTATGCTTCCTCACTCTGAAAATGAAAAGGAAAGTGTTTTGTTATGCATTCTGATCTATATAAATACTCATGTTTATATGTTAGTATATGTTTTCTACTTATTGAATTGTTGATAACACACCCCTATCTCCATAAAAGTTTTTAGATGATTTTGGAATAGTTCAGCTAGAGAACACGAGTAGGAAGTAATGGAAAAGTTCGATGATCATATATGAAGAAATACTAAGGGTATAAGTATTTTTGGAGGATAATCATTTGTAGGTTTACCTTTGGCGGCTATTTTGGTACTTCAAGTTATGGGTAATTTGAATCTTTGTGAAATTTTTATTCTATTTTATTGAAGGTTTTGATTAATAATTCTCTGAATGAGTATGTCTATTTGGGTTGAGCAAATGAATTAATATTTTATGGAGTTTTTCGGATTTTATAATTGTAATATTGGAGTTGATATTCAGTAATATGAGCTAACTCTCCGGACCTCCGGAACCGGAGCTAGCATTACAACAAAATGATCTTTCTCTCTGCAGGCCGGTGGCTGGGCGTCTAATTCACTCAGCTGAAGAATAATCCTCACAAGAGCTAGCTTATATATGGTTATTTCCAGAAAGATTCATCAAGGTCCAAGGAAGGTTGATGCAGCATGCAATGAACCAGAAAAGAAAATGGAGCGAAAATATAATATATGGGTTCTAGAGTTTGATCGAAAGCCAAAACTAATTACTATATATAGCAAATCTTCAACCTGCAGAAACTCTCACTAGAATATGCATATATGGTTTCTAAATGTCATATATGATTGATCTCCAAATTAATGTCATGTGATTCTCGTATAGAACATTATTAGATGGATGGATAATTAATATTTCAGTCATTCTGTGGTCGTGACATGAACACTTTGGGTTAGATCCTGGGGCAAAAATCTATTTTATCTACTTTGAAATCGCAGCATTTGGTTGGAACTGATCTCGAGCATCTATGCATAATGTGTCACCAACTTTTATAAAGATGGACAAACCGGAATTCTTTTGTGGCTTTGTGAAAGCTAGGGAGGGAATCTCATATATATGCGTCTCCTTTTACAAATCTCCAAAAGTCTAAAAGCAGGTAGGAAATAGAATAAAAGTGTACTTATCAACTTCCTAACACCAACAATTGCGCTGCAGCGAGTCTCATGTCTTATTTGAATTTGAGCCATCCAGCTCATGTTCTGAGCCTACAAAATATGTTTGGACCTCTACTTTGGGGATGGTCTAGACAAGTGCCCATTACTGCCTTTAACCTGCGTTATAGATTTATGTGGAAGAATTGCTAGCAAACAACGTACAAAGGCATTTGCTTTGCCCAGAAACTAATACGAAGGCATGATGCCCGGCCAAAATAATTCAGGTCGATCACTTTATATATAGACTAAAAATGGTAGAATATTTGTTATTATAATGATTGTCCATGGGATGGCAACTTACAGCATTCTTTCAGAACTGGGTACGTCTTTTTGTAAAGAGCTTTCTCCCAAGAAAAATAAAGGATATATAGAAAGGGACTACTGCACAAATTAAAGCCAATTTGCGACGTGGTATGGCATGTTATATGTCAATCGTGTCAAAAGAATGTTTGAACATGGCCTTCTTTGGGTGATGGGGCTACAGGTGAAAAAATTAATTATAAGTCTTTGAGGTTGATTTTGAGATAATAACTACTGGAATTTAGACTGATACCTAAATAATAAAGATAGATGGTGCATGAAATTAGGCCTGTTCTTTCGGGTCAGGTTTATAATCAGGAATCTGTTTGTTCCGGGCTGGTACCTGCACAGAAAAATTCGAGTACACCCGGTTCGGATACCAAACCCGAGTTTAAAATCCAGAACCCGTTTTTTTTAATTTTTGTATGCTTAAACCCGACTGTGACACCATGAACGACAAGGCGCTACAAAGAGACCAAAAGAGAGAGTTGGAAGCAGAGGACAAAAGAGCGGGGACAAAATTGTTTTGATGGTTATGACTGTTTTTATGCAAAGAGATAGAAATAGATGAGTTGCATGTGGTTAGCTTAGCCAACATTGTGGGAAGAAAGTGAGAGAAAGTAGAGGTGGTGCATGGTGGGACATTATCAAATCCTATGTTTTCCAATATTTCTGCTTAATTTGCATGATTGTTTTGTCAACAAATTAATACATAAAGAGTCATGCTATATACTATATTATCATTCCATTTACATCTAATTATATATAATGTGATGCATTTATTACAATTTGATGATAAAAAAAACATGTAATAAATAATCATTTAATAGTGATAAATGTGCAACATTTTACTTAGTGAGATGCAAGTAAGATGGTAATATGACATATAAAATTTTCCATACACATAACGCACTAATAATAACATGTATATATATATATATATAAATGTTATTTGTTATTTATTTTAAAAAATTAATACAAATAGCTAGAATTGATTTTATGAATTTTAATGTTAAAAAAAAAAAAGGAGGGTACATCCCGGAAATTGAGGCTCCGAAATTTTAAAACCAATTTCATTCGAGCCAGAATCTGGATGAATAATGTTACATGAAATCTCATATTGTTTAGAAATGAGAAGTTCTTATTTTTTATAATGTTTTAATGAAACTTTAATTATATCATTCATTAATTATTTTAGAATATAAGTTATGCGGCTTGTATCTTTCATTGAAGAATTACAAATGGTATCACAACATATCCAAATAAAAAACGTGGGACTTGAGCTTTAAGGAAAAATTCTTTTTACTTATAATATTCTAGCAGGGCTTCAATTATATGGGTTATATCTAGGCTTTGTAAATGCTTTTGTACTAGGTCCACCATTATTATGGTCTTCACTATTTTGTAATCCAGTTTAGAAAATATTATTGAAACTAGAAATTTACGAAAGATGACGGGGATCCTAACAACTTCTCCCATGATATTAATGAAGAATAAGAAATGGATCAAAATGGTGTGCTCTCTTGTTTTATATATGGGGCCGTAATAAGTGTTGTGCCATGCACGGTGTCGGAAATGGGCAACATTTAGACATGAGTGGATGCGCAGAGGACGCTAGATCCAACCTTTTTTGCAGGCAAATTATAGGACACCTCCTAAATCCTAAGGTGAAGAAAGAGAAAATAATGATTAATTTTGATGCATATCATTTGGCAGTTGCGATAGGGGGATGGCGGCACGTGAGACTCATGTGCATAGAAGGAAGATCGAAGGAGGTTTTGAATGAGAAAGGAATGCTTGAGCTGAAAAATGAGGTCGTTTTTCATATGGATGGAGAGGAATATTTCACCACCCACTTGGCAATCAAACTCCATTGAGGTGACATTCAATTCCGAGCATCTAACCACAAAGAGAATTATCTATCTATCTATCTATCTATCTATCTAGATGGCATAATCCTGAGCATCGTACAAATTTTAGCAACCAACCATTGACACATAGCGCCGGAGTTTTGGACCCTTAACTTTACCCACTCCCTAACATTAATGCTGATGCAGATGCGGTGGGCATGGTGCGCCTACTTTGCAAATTCCCCATGCAAGTTGGTCGCAACCTCAACCTGATCATAAGCAATTCCTCACTAACGACAAAGATAGTGTGCACCTTTCATCCGAG